>NC_056725.1:557229973-557531387 GCF_019279795.1 Protopterus annectens
TATCAGTAAATTATGTTTCTTAAAGTCTTAGTTTTTTTTGCCACTAATGTTTAAAATTACTTAAATTTTTTGGGTTTGATTTTTTTGTTTCCTTTCTTAGCAATAAGCCTTCTTGACTGCTTCCCATTTTGAAATGGGTGTGTATGTCTGGATGCATATCAGCTTGCACCAAGTACTTCTTGTTCTCTTCTGTCTTTGTCTCCCATAGGTTTGTAAATCAGGGAAACATCATGTTATTGATATATTACAGTCTACATTAAAAAGTATAATGACAGATTCAGTGTAATTCCAGTTAACCTTTGTGAATGACACATTAATACTCTACTTACATTTTTCAGTGTCACTAAGAATCTGATGTTAAACATGTTTCTCTTTCTTGAGTCTAGCAGTCCCTTCACTATGTTTCCTTTCAGTTTATGTTAAATAGCCTTAATGTTGTATGCATTATTTGCAGAGGCCTCATTATTTTTGAGTGAACCTAATTCTAGAATATCGCTTTGACCATTTTATTGTCTCACACACCCTTTCACTGAGAAGAACAATATTTAGCTTACTATGTGACATTTTACATAACATTTTATACTACGTTTTGTAATTCTTTTTGTAAAAACTTAAGAGAACTCCAAAAACCAAAACGAACCACAAACAGAACCAGTCCTGCAACACAAATCCAAAGACCACACTATGACAATGTATTTTTTAGCGCTTTCATCCACTTTTTATTACGTGAACTTCTTCAAAAAAAACAATTTACCCTACCCAAACTTCCTTTTATATCTTATCTCTAATAACATACAAGAAATAACATCAAATAAATTTAAACTAAAAGTTTGCATAAATAAATAAATACATCTGTGTATCTTTGATATTGTAAAATACATTTTTTCTATTTTTCTTTATAGTTAAAAAGTTGTTTTGTATAAATGAATGTATAAAATGTATACATATGAGTTTGCCTGTATAATAAAAAACTTTTCAAATTTATCGATTTATTTAATCCGGGTGCACTATCTGTACCTAAATACAACTGCCAAAATGCTTCTTTGCACTCTAAAATGTTGTTGAGATCACCTTCAAACAAAACTTTGTCCATCTTCTCTAAGACAAAGAATACAATTTTTTTTAAATCAGGACAAATGAGCGTATGTCTAGCAAGAGAATTTGTTTTATCTTTCTTTTTGATAGCCAAATTATGCTCGTATATCCTGCGTTTTAAACTTCTTACAGTTTTTCCAATGTAATAACATTCACAGGACATGCACGTAACAATGTATACAACATATTCACTATTACAATTGTAATAGTTTTTCGCCCAAAAAGTTTTGTTTGGGTGACTGAAAGTCACAAAGGAATAGTTGCTAATGAACCTGCATTGTTTGCAGTTTCTACAAGCATAAGTAGCCTTTTTGTTAAATCCTACTCTAGTGATACTAGAGGTTGTGTTGTTTCCAAATTCTACCATGTTCTTAATATTAGTTACCTTCTTATATGTGAATCTGGGTGCTAATCCTAGTGTCGCCACTAACTCTTTGTTCCCAAGTATAACTTTCCAATTGTTCTCTATGATGTTTTTAATGTGCCACATTTTATTAACTATAGGTATAGGAAAAGCACTCATGTACTTCAGTCATTGATTTTCCAATCCACCTAATGTGTTGTCCTTCACTGGACCTACCATTATGTCAATGGAGTGCAAAATAGGAGAAGCCACCCCCTTCTTAATACCATAACTTCATTTTCTATCTTTTTTAACCACTCCTGAGTGTAACCTCTAGATATGAAAAGTGATCTCAAAAAAGGACTTCTTCTGAATAAATATCAGTGTCAGACATTAGTCTACTTAGTCTGATGATTTGTCCTTTTATGACTCCCCTTTTCATGTGTTGTGGATGTAAACTGTCTTTGTGTAAGTATCGATCAGCGAATACTGGTTTTATGTAAACCTTACTCACAAACTTTTTTCTCTCCATGTCTATACTTAAATGTAAATCTAGATAGTTAATGGATTCCCCAAATCCACTGATTTTAAAATCCAAAAAATCTGTAGTGGAATTGAAGTCCCTTACCAGATCCACAAATTCCTCATAGTTTCCATTCCAGATAAAGAACAAATCATCTATATATCTGTAGTAGACTTGAACTTTGTTGAAACTAGGATGTTGATTTAAAAACTTCAGCTCCCAGTTAGCCATAACTAAGTTTGCAAACGTAGGTGCTACCCTTGCCCCCATTGCTACTCCGGAAACTTGTTTGTACAAAAGTTTGCTGAATTTGAAAAAGTTGTTGTTTAAAACCAAATCCATCAAACTGCAAACAGTGTTAACTTTTTCACCACTGAAGTTAGTATTGGTGGTTAGGTACTCTCTAAGATATTCAATACCCCTTTCTTGATCGATTGAAGTGTATAGGGACTTAACATCTAAAGTAAATTGCACTCCACTGACACAATGGTAGGTCCAGTGAAGGACAACACATTAGGTGAATTGGAAAATAAATCACTGAAGTACATGAGTGCTTTTCCTATACCTATAGGTAATGAAACGTGGCACATTAAAAACACCATAGAGAACTATTGGAAAGTTATACTTGGGAGCAAAGAATTAGTGGCGACACTAGGATTAGCACCCAGATTCACATATAAGAAGGTAACTAATATAAAGAACATGGTAGAATTTGGAAACAACACAACCTCCAGTATCACTAGAGTATGATGTAACAAAAAGGGTACTTATGCTTGTAGAAACTGCAAACAATGCAGGTTCATTAGCAACTCTTCCTTTGTGACTTTCAGTCACCCAAACAAAACTTTTTGGGTGAAAAACTATTACAATTGTAATAGTGAATATGTTGTATACATTGTTACGTGCATGTCCTGCAAATGTTATAACACTGGAAAAACTGTAAGAAGTTTAAAATGCAGGATATACGAGCATAATTTGGCTATCAAAAAGAAAGATAAAACAAATTCTCTTGCTAGACATACGCTCATTTGGCCTGATTTTAAAAAATTGTATTCTTTGTCTTAGAGAAGATGGACAAAGTTATGTTTGAAGGTGATCTCAACAACATTTTAGAGTGCAAAGAAGCATTTTGGCAGTTGTATTTAGGTACAGATAGTGCACCCGGATTAAATGAATCGATAAATTTGAAAAGTTTTTTATTATACAGGCAAACTCATATGTATACATTTTATACATTCATTTATACAAAACAACTTTTTAACTATAAAGAAAAATAGAAAAAAATGTATTTTACAAAATCAAAGATACACAGATGTATTTATTTATTTATGCAAACTTTTAGTTTAAATTTATTTTATGTCATTTCCTGTATGCTATTAGAGATAAGATATAAAAGGAAGTTTGGGTAGGGCAAATTGTTTTTTCTGAAATAGTTTTTTTCTGAAGAAGTTCACATAATAAAAAGTGGATGAAAGTGCTAAAAATACACTGTCATAGTGTGGTCTTTGGATTTGTGTTGCAGAACTGGTTCTGTTTGTGGTTCTTTTTGTAAAAAGTAACATAGTTCACCAGTTCAGTTATGTCAGATTAAAGTGTTTATTAACAATTCTAAACCAGCTAGCCCACTGGAATACATTTTGCCCAGTCTCTTGAAAGTTTTACAGTCCCTGAAATTTAAATCCACTAGTCTGTCTTTAGACTACAGGTGCATGACAAAGGCAGCAAGAGTTCATTTGGCAGGAACAAAGTTATACTCTTCCAAATGAAAGAACATGTTTCATCACAAAACAGGAACATTGCTACATGAATCATAAACTTCTCCACACTGTCACTTAGTAAGCAGGGGGAACTTTATTCACTGGACTATTTATATGTTGTGACATTACTTCAGGCATGAAGCTTGTGCCTGAAATGTCCACATTCTCCACCAGTGCACGATATATGAAGATAGTAGAGGCAGGAAGTGCACACAAACTCACACATATCTAATGTTTAAACTAATATATCAGCTCCCTTGGCTTTCCAAAATATAACATAACTTAAACAGCATCTTTAAAATAATTCAACAGCCATTAATGTCCTTTCAGGATGCAGGCTGTCTCATAACTAGCTGCATAATCCCATAGTGAAAGCCTGTTTCCTCAGCTCCATGTTTACCTCCAAACACAAGTACTTCAACAACATGTTCCCTGGCTGTAGGCTTTTCTCCTAGGCATCACACTGAGGTTCAAAAATCAAATGTGGACCTTCAGTGGTAGTCCACAGATTAACCCTAACTGGGTCATCCCATTCTATGCTTCATTTCTTTCCTTCAGCACTTCACACCATTCCTTCAGTGAGAGACTACCATACTGACTTTAACCGTTCAGGACACTTTCTTTTACATTAAGGTACAGTCCAGACAGTTGGCTAATTGCTTGTGGAAACCACCACAATAATATTCCCATAGTCTTCACTGCTAAGCATTTAAAGGAATATATACAATTTTCACCACCTAGATACAAATCATATCATTTATAAAACTGTGTACAATTTTTATACATTCAACATGCTCAACTTATTGTATCCCCCAAAATATGGACATACATACACCAATAGGTAGACTTCCACTCATACCTTCTTACATATAACCACATAGAGTTACAGACACAATCTACAGTCCTCCTTTTTACCCTGAGTGATGAAAGGCATGGGATTGAAGCAGCATACAACTCCTCTGTTGTATTATGTTCTGCCCTGTATACTTTCATATGTCTCCTCTCCTCTCCTCTCCTCTCCTCTCCTCTTCTCTTCTCTTCTCTTCTCTTCTCCCCTTCCCTTCCCTCCTCTCCTCTCCTCTCCCCTCCTTTCCCTTCTCTCCTCTCCTCTCCTCTCCTCTCCTCTTCTCTTCTCTTCTCTCCTCTCCTCTCCTCTCCTCTCCTCTTCTCTTCTCTTCTCTTCTCTTCTCTTCTCTTCTCTTCTCTTCTCTCCTCTTCTCAGACTTTCCATCCTATGCACATCTATGAATTACCATTCTACATGAGACGGGAGTCTGGAAACTGGACTGTGAAATGCAGGCGCCTACTATACATAACATACCACAGACTGCCACATCTCCACGTGGTTCCAGAGACCTGAGCAGCAAGCAATACTACTCCGCATTAAGTGTTTGCACCAAAGAAAGAATGGCATTTTTGATTTAGGCTCCTTTTACCTATTACATAACTGCACCACTTTGCATAGTACATAAATTAACTATAAATCTCAGCTTATATTTATATTCAGCAGCAGCATGCACATTACGTCGACTGTAATCCAAAAAATAATGTTGCTTTCAACTATTCTTTTAAAATTTTATAGTAGGTCCTCAATGCCTTTTGTGTAAGAAGGCAATATCCACAAAAAAAGATTTTAATTAATGACACAAAAATGTAATATTTTCTATTGAGAATAATTTAACCTGTACACAATATTCTGGCCTGAAAAAATTATCTATGTTTGTGAATTCTGCAAAAATTCATTCAATGATTTTACAGCAAACTAGCATGTATACTGTATAACATAATACTGTAACAACCCAAAATGAAAGCTCAGCACTACTTCATTTGTCTATTTGTTTCATAATACATTTGTTTGTTCCATTCTAGATCATTAACAAAAATACATTCTGGTCTAGACAAATCAAAAGCTTTTGGCTGTTTTACAAAAAACTTTATAGGCTTTACATATTAAACTAAAAAGGTTTATCTTCATTAACCAAAATGGCATATGCTTGAGTAATTGCATGTTTGATGCAATTCCATGAAATGTCAGAATGCCGAATTCCGGTATACCCAACATAAATACCGATCCTCGAAACTCCCTACCTCTCTGGACCTATGAACAAGTATTGACATGGGTCCAGAAGGGGGTGAAATTGGTGAATCGGAAATGGTGGTGTTCTGCATTCCTGTTGTTTGGGATGTTGGACGTTGCATAACTGGACTCGAGCTCATGCCATTCTGGCTAGTGAAGGTAAACCAACTAGTAACTACTGTTTCCAAAATTTGACTGCCATGTTTCCTAGGGTCATAAATAAGCTTATACATCTAATAAATGACATGGTCAACAATTGGTAACTTCTTCCAAAACAACCTGTCATCTGTTGCTAATTTTATGTGTTTTTTGAAATAACAAAAAATGTATTCTCAGTTTCGCAGGTACTAAGATCTATTAATTCACATTTTATGCTATTATCAAATATATGACTTTTAACTCTTTTTCACAGTGAAATTTGCACATTAAGCTTGGTACTGACTAAATATTAAAGCAAAATCACTTATATGGGGTTATGTAGAAGCATATTTGCACAATTGTGTAACCAGTAAGATTTCTCAATGCACTATGAATGCCCATTTCAAAGACCACTACAGCAGTACAGGCTGCCATACCCTCTCAACTGGCTAGATTTTCACAGAACTTCCAGATTTCTGCCTCATATTTTTGGTCTGTTCCTCATAAAATTTGTGTTTTTGTCACATGTCTCATGTATTCAAATGAGACACTGAGGCTGGGTATGTGTTCAAGTCATATACTGTACATAAACACATCAGGAGTTGTAACTGAAACATATACTTTGAATTTCATAAGCTAACTAACTGAATTGTTACTTCAAATACTCTCAAATGTGCATCTCCAGTCATGCCTGTACTCACTCTGGTTGACTATACAAAATAGCACTGATCTTACATGTGCTCAGTAACTTATATGCATGTGCTATCTAGCTACAGTGGCTGAATAGGTTCAAGATACACACTGATCTGCATCCTCCCTCTTTAATTTGTTTGACATGCAATAGGAGAACAAGACATTTTACAAGCTAGATATCACATCAACATTTCAACAACAAATTTGAACTCAAGTCCAAGTTGCTGTGTATTTCGGATTTGGTCTGGAAATTCTACCTGATCAGGCGACATAGAAATTCTGACTGAGTTTATCAACAGGGACGGGGATTCTCTCACAACTGGAGCATCAGGGATTACATCAAAATTATTTGATGGAAACACACTGTCCTTTTGAATTTGAACAGGTGTAGAGAGCAGTGGCGGCTGGTGACTTCAAATCAAAGGGGGACTGCAGGAGACAGCTGAATGGGTGGGGCCAATGGGAAGGGGTGAGGCCAACTAGACAGGGGAGGAGCTATGCTCAAAACCACAAAAACTGGAACTTTAATTAAATACGCTGCCCTGTGTGCCAAACCATCATTATAAGAGTCCAATCAAGACAAAATGAAGTGCAGAAGAAAGAAAAAATATTTCAATGCATTGGCTGCATGACAGCTTACTTAATATCTAGATGGAAACAAAATGGTTGTGAGACATGAAAAAATAAATTACTTTTTAAATACATTACTGGAATGCCAATCAAAATCAAGTATAAGAAAAACAAGCAGCACTCAACTCAAACCACTTCTCCTTGCACTGCAGTTCTAATTATAATTTATATTCAGCTTTATAAAAGTACCAAGTAACATGCTGAAAGTAGCAATCTCTGTGATACCCCCACTTGTAAAAATGTTTTTATCCAAAAATGACCTGCTGCCTGACAACAGCTATCTACTTGTTTCATGGGGAAACATGATCAAAGTAAAAAATGAACAGCACACAAGAAACAAACTCAAGATAAATTGCTTAAAGAATTACTGCACAGGTTATGGACCACACATGATAGATTGACATTCTGTTTAGTTTACAGGTAAAGCCTGCAAAGATGACTGCAAGTCTCCAACAAATGTAATGAGCTTCTTAAAATAATGTAATCCTGTTTTTTATTACAAATATTGGCATATGTATTTTAATACCCAAGGCTTATACGTTATCTAGTTATGTAAGTATTCTTAGGGTTGCCACCTTTTCAGTGAGCCAAAGTGGGACATGGGGGTGTGGCCAATATGACACTGGCCACACCCTCTACCATGACATCACCACAAGAGTGGTGAAGGAGATGCTGTTATGGGTGTGACGGATGGCTGCTGGAGTGGCTAGCTAGCTGGCTAGCTCGCTGCTGGTGTGGCTGGTTGGCTGGCTGCTGAAGTGGCTAGCTGGCCAGCTGCTGGAGTGGCTAGCTGACTGGCTGGCTGGTTGCTGGAGTGGCTAGCTGGTTGGTGGGAGTAGCAGCTAGATGGATGAAAGACTGGATGGATGGCTGGCTGGATGAATGGATAGATGGCTGGATGAATGGATAGATGGCTGGATGAATGGATAGATGGCTGGATGGATGGATGGATGGATGGATGGATGGATGGATGGATGGATGGATGGATGAATGGCTGAATGGATGGCTGGCTGGCTGGCTGCATGAATGGATGGCTGGCTGGTTGAATGAATAGATGGCTCGCTGGCTGGAAGAATGGATGGCTGGCTGCATGAAAGGATCCATGGCTGACTGTCTGGCTGCATGAATGGATGGCTAGCTGGCTGGTTGGAAGAATGGCTGGATGGCTGAATGGATGGGTGGCTGACTGGTTGGCTGCATGAATGGTTGGCTGGTTGAATGAATGGATGGCTGGCTGGTTGAATGAATGGATGGATGGCTGGTTGGATGAATAGATGGATGGCTGGTTGGAAGAATGGATGGATGGCTGTATGAATGGATGGATGGCTGACTGACTGGCTCATTAGAAAAAAAAATCTTGTTTTTTTTGTTTTTTTTTTTAGCAGCTGTAGAAGCGCTTAAAACAAAGCGCTCCTATAGCCACGATCTTTGCAGGGCTCTTCTTGCCCCAATCCCCACCCCTTTCATGAATTGCAGCCAATTGCTTCATGAATTACAGCACCCGGACCTAACAGACAGCAGCTTTGCCTGCAGGTCCGGGTTGGTGATGTAACTGAATTGCCGTGGAAAAGCTGGAAGTAATTGTGGCTTTTCCATGGCAATTCAGTGCGATTGAAAAGCGGGACTTTTCAAGTCCCACTACTTTCCACAGCGGGTAACAGGATGAGGCAGCTCAACCCGTGAGTGTCCGCTGACAACGCGATGGGTGGCAACCTTAAGTATTCTCGGCATGGCAACAACAGAAAGACTTTCAGTGTTAGTAATTCTTTAACAGTATGCTTAATAAAGCTTACTTGCATCTTACAATCTCAGACAAGCTTACCTGATGGTCATTAAAGCACTGCTACTTAAACACAGAGCAATAGGCACTTTATGAATAATAAGCATAAATCAACAGTATAAAAATATGACAAAAAAACAGAACATTCTGCAAAATCAAGGACAGACGAAAAGCCGCTGTAGTACTTGTGTCGATCTTGGATGGGGGGATACTCTGCAACTGCTCCTTGCCTTCCTTGGACACATCCAGATTCACTATATGGAGGAGTGGGATGCAACAAGAATGCCATAATTTGAAATGTCTCTGGCTGACTGTGATGGCCCTGACACATTTGTCATACCTCTCAACCTCAGAGCAAGAAATCTGGACAAAGCCATACATAGAAGTGAGATAAAGGCCCAAAAATAAGTACAATTTTTAAATATTGCTCTTATAAACTTAGATAATAAAATAGTAGGTCTTGCATTAGTATGAATTTTCTGAAGGGCATGAAATCTGAAACTGAAATGTCTGTCATTATTTTCTAATTTCAATCTTTAATGATTTGTCACTAATTTGCCAGAAAACCACAATTTTATGAAAAATGGACCAAAAATGTGATGCAAAAATATAAAATAGCCACACAATACAGCTGAGAACCTGTCAAAGAAGGGACACTTTTTTAATATTAGTACTGTTAACTTGAGCAGCTGACAAAATAAACAATGCATTTCTGAAATAAAAGTAATCTATAACTCTGATTGTTACAGTTATTTATTAATTGTAAACCCTCCACGTTTTCTTCCAAAATTGCCATTTTGCAGACGGATTATTAGAGGGAGAGCAACATTTTGAGCCAAAATCGGGGACAGTTGAGAGGCTTGGATATGCCTAATTCTATAAATCAATTTATTTGCATGTACCTCTCAACCTGTTAATGCAGGAAATCTGGACAAGGCCAAATATATTGGGGGAACATACAAACAGTACTAAAAATTGCTCTTGTATAAACTTAGTTGATAGAATAACAGGTCGTGCTTTAGCATACATTTTTATGAAGGTTATGAAGTCTGAAACTCAATGTCTGTCATTATTTAGTGACTTAATTCCTAAATGATTTGTCAGAAAAACACAATTTTATGAGGAAAAAAACAAAAAATAAGAATCAAAAATCTATTCATTTTGTGAAAATCTGGACAAATGAGAGGTATAATTCAGCTGGGGCTGTCTTTGAGTTTGCCACCCTTCCCCCTCACAAAATTATGGTGGAATGGAGCCTCCCCCCTGTAGCCATTCCAATGTCCCATTACTTGGCTATTTCGCCCCATTTACCATAAACACTGTAATGTGCATACTGCTTTACTTCTACAATGATTTGGATTTCATTTGAAAGTTTTATTTTGCATTTTACAGCACAAATACTAAGACATCTGCTAAACAAAGCAATGCAGTCTCACAATGAAAATAGACTTAGCATTAAAACTTCTCTGCCCTTGAAACTCACATTCATTGAAAAAGCATTGAAACCCACATTCAAAGAAAATACATTTGGCTAGTGGCAGATAGAGTTTAACTTTGGGCTGTTTTCAAATGATAGGCCCCTTGCACACAAAACATGCATGTGTTCTGTGATGCACATTCCTGATTGTATTAAATTATATTCCTTGTATAATACAGTATAGTTGTTAGAGGGTGTTTTTAATTTACTGTTTTGAACATTTTCCCAGTAAACAATACAAAATGCATGCACCAATAATGACAAAACTGCCCAACTGAGAACATTTCCATCATAAAAGTCTACTCAAACATCTACAATCCACCAGTATCAGTAAATATGCACACTCTCTGCAGAACTAAAAGTCATTTAAGTAATTCCACATTAAAAAGATCTGTAACTAATGAAGAGGTTGCTGCTAGCAAACAACTTTATATTTCACTGTTTCATCTACAAATAAAGTGCCTGTTGCCCTTGAGGAATAAATTGTCTATGTTACATTAAAAGATGATATGCTTGTAATATTGCAATAGGGAATGGATGACAAACAGATAACAGGTTCATAGTTACTAGGTATCTTCACCAAAGAGGACATTCTCAAGATGGCAGCATCCACACCGCTTACAACACAGCACAGTATCAGCAATCCATCTATATACTGTGGGAGTAGAAACCACAACTTTCTGCATCAAAAGCAAGGACACTACCTGCTGTGCTATTAACAATACAAACCAACTTAGAATAAGCAGCACTAAACTTCTCTTCCCCTGCAGCTCTCAGCTCCTTGTAAAATGTATTCGACACTCAGCTGTATCTCTCAACTTTGCATCACAAGAAATCTGGAAAAAGCCAAAATGTATTGGGGGGGTGGGCAAAAGCCCCAAAAAACAGGGACACATTTTAAACATTGCTTGTATAATCTTGGAAAGTTGCTGTGTTACCACCATACATTTCACTGCCAAGTCTTGAACCCAGGACCCTGTGAAAAACAGTCAGAGCAACATACCACTATGCCAAATCAGCTGTTTTGTGAAAGAGAGGAAGACTGAAACTTAAATAGCTACCATTTAGTGAATTCAATTCTCACCATAGCTGTCAACCTCTTAGCACAAAATACCTGGACAAAGCCAGTAATGGGGGAATACAGCCCTCAAACACATTCAGTGAATTCAGTTCTCACCATAGCTCTCAACCTTACCAGAAAAAAACTGGATGAAGCCAATAATGGGGGAAGACAGTCCCAAAAATAGGGTCAAATTTCAAATATTAATCTTCTAAACTTAGACAATTGATAGAATAAAAGGTTTTGTGTTACTATGTACTTTCTGAAGAATATAGGTTCATAGGTTCATAGGTTGGTATTAGGTTATCGGCCCTAGGACCCATGCAAGCCTAGCCATAACAATTCCCTGGATATTTCTTCCCACAATATTTACTTCCCTGGACCCCTGTCTAGCAGGGTGACTGACATGATGCCCGGGGTGAATTTCCTATCTCCCATCCAATCTTCAAGGTTTCTTTTGAAGAGGGCCAAGGAGGTGCTCTGCTTGACATGTATGGGCAGTCTATTCCAGAGTATGGGGAGTCTCTGGGTCAGGAACCTATCCCTCCAGCATGTTTTGTTCATTGTGTTGACAAGGTTTAGATCCCTGGAGTGTGTGGCTCTGAGGGATTGGGATTTCTTTAAGTAGAGCATGTCCAACAGCTCAGGGTTTGACATGGCCTTGTATGTTAAGCAGAGATCACCTCTGAGTAGACAATATGTGACAGAGTATAGCTGGAGTTCTTTTAGATGGTCAGCATAGGGTATCTGCTTTAGGCCTGTGATTCTTTTAGTGAGGTATTTCTGTGGCCTTTCCAGCTGTTGCAGATGTCTTGTGAGGTACATACCAAATGGGACATTGTACTCTACAATGGGTCTAATGAGGGATGAGTACAGTGGGACAATGACCTCCTTTTTTCTGGATGAAAAGCCCTTAGTGATGAGGTGTGCCACATAGAAGTATTTCCTGACTGTTGTGGTGATGTGGTTATTGAAGATGTGACCACTGTCCACCTGTGTCCTTAAGTCTCTCATTACACTTTCAGTGTTTAGTGTACTGCCACCTATGTGGTAATTCATGGGTACATGGTTTTTCCCAAAGGGGATAACTGTACATTTCTTGACATTAAGCTTGAGCCCATGGCTCTGGCACCAAGCATCTGTTTCTGTAAGGCCCTTTTGTAGAATATCCACATCATTTGGGGATTCAATAATGGCTCCCAGTTTGCAGTCATCTGCGAACTTTGTTAGCCAGAGTCCCTTAGTGTTGGCTTGTACTTTACATAAGTAGATGCCAAACAAGAGTGGTCCCAGGACTGAACCCTGAGGTACTACACTTGTCACTTGTCTGGAGCTAGATTTGGAGTTGGCTACTTTTACAGTGTGGGTTCTGTCAGTAAGCCAATTGGCAAACCATCGAGTGACATAGGGATTTATGCCCAGCTTAGTAAGTTTATCTATGATTCTAGAGTGGGGGATGGTGTCAAAGGCCTTGGCGAGGTCCAGATAGGCTGTGTTATCTTACCCTTGTCCACAGCTCTGGAGACTGATTCAAAGAAGTCAATCAGGTTCAGGAGACAAGATCTGCCCTTCACAAAACCAAACTGGGTGGGGTCCAGTGTTTGAAGGTTGCCAATGTGTTTGTTTATAAGTTCCATGATAATGCGTTCCATGCCCTTGCAGATCAGGCTCATCAGACTGATGGGACGCTAGTTCCCAGGATCCAAATTGGATCCCCCCCTTATGGAGTGGGATAACTGTAGCTGTGCGCCATTCAGTGAGCACAAAGCCTGAGGTGAGGCTATGATTAAACATGCCACTTAGGTGAAGTCTGAAATTCAAATGCCTGTCAATTTTATTTAAATAACATGTGTTAACCAGGAAAGTCTGACTTGGAACAAAAGCCAATTTTCAGCAGAGGCCTAGGAAGAAATACTGCAGACAAATGTCTTTGTAACATGGGAGGACACCACAACAAACCCATACAAACACAGGGAGGACATGCAGACTCCACCCAGAAGGCACCCCAGCCAAGTATCAAACCAGTGAACCTCTAACTGTGAGGCAAGAATGCTACCACTGCACCATCAAGTATTTAAGGAAATAAAAATTCAGAAACCACAGATTTTATGAGGAACAGAACAGAAATATGAGTCACAAATCTGCAAAACTTCCACAAATGGTGGTGGGTAGGGAATTCAGGCTCTTGTTACCTGCACCCAAGGTACAGCTTCAAGCCTGAAGTATTCTGTAACCGCCACCCGCAGGTATCCTGAGTTCTCTCTAGCCACCAGTATAAATCAACTAGGGCCTTACACACACACACACACACACATACACACACACACACACACACACACACACACACACACACACACACACACACACACACACACACACACACACACACACACACACACACACTTTGCTTCTACAGTAGCACATACCTGGGTAAACTCCTCTTTGTTTCTAAATAATCCCAGCACACCAGAATGCACAGTTATCTCATCTACTTCCTACGAGCAGAGTATCCTCCACACTTCTAGCAGCATGCACTAGAATGCACAGTTCTAGTTTCCTGGCTCTTGTTCCTTTCTGTCCCAGTTAATTCTGACTGCAGACCTTGCAGTCCGATTCCCTTCCAGTCAATGTGGTTAGCACTGCATAGACTTCTGGGGCATCTGCAGACTGCTGCCTTCTTCCTGAATTCGGATTGGTAAGACAACAGTCCGGATTCAACTTTCTAAGCATGTTTGCATGCAGTTCAGGAGTTTACCATTAGCTGGGGGGGGGGGGGCTGCAGTCCTGCAGTCTGATATCATGAGCCGCCATTGGTAGAGATCACTCTGCGAATTAGAGTCGTTGGCAAAGGCAATCTGCTGCGTTACTGATTTAGAGACAGGTAACACATGTCTACAATTACTTCTGAAATCCATTACTGCTGATTGTATGATATAAGATCTCAGTTCTTCACAAATTTTCTTGACGATTCCCACTCAGTCGTATCCTTTAGATGTTTGCATTCTCACACCTTCTCCTTGTCCTAATGATCTAAGAGTTTTACTGGACTTATCATAGTACAACTTTTGTGACGGATGTTTTCTCAAAAGTTGAGTTTTAACCTTTCTGTTTTTCTTTGCATTTGGTACTAACAATTATTTACTGATTGAAAGAGCTGTTCTAGTCTGTCTGGACATCAATCTCTGAGCAAGTGAACCAAGTAAGTTATCTCAAGGAATGTTTCTAAGATTGAGTAAGTTAAGGAAAACATCAATACCATCTCTCTTGGATTTCTCCAATAAATGTTTTTCACTCTGCACTGCATGCTCAGCTAATCCACTGTGGATACTCAGGACTACTAGTAATATGAACAAAGTCCCACTTCTCAGCAAATCACTTTAACTGCTGACTTATGAACTGTGCACCATTGTCAGAAATGACTTTGTGTGGACTACCATGGACAGAACAATGTCTTTTCAATTTTGTAATGGCTGCGCTGGATGTCAAGTTAGGAAGAAGGTCAATTTCATACCAATTTGAGTAAGAGTCTACTAACACTAAGTAATGCTGACAATTCCATTTGAAAATATCAGTAGCAACCCTTGACCATGGCAATTCAGGAATCTGGTTTAGCTGAAGTGGTTCTCTTTGTTGGAGGGGTCTGGCGCTGTTGCAAATTGACCATATTAGAGTTTTCTTCTCTATATCTGTTGACATAGAAGGCCAAAATTCTATGCCTCTTGCCCTTCTTTTGTTTGGATCAGTACCCAGGTGGCCATGATGCAAGATTTTGATATATTCCTGTTGTAATGCTGTAGGAATTACCACTTTACGATTCTATCTTCCATCATGAGCTCATCACGGTAAGGAAAATACTGCTGTATGTGTAGTGGCAAACTGGCCTGTTGCGCTGGCCATCCTTGACTGATATGATGATGAAAGATTTCTGGCTTCCATGACTTCAAAGTCTACTTTGTTGTTTACATGCTGTTCTGTTATTTGTTGGGATGCTCTTGACAAAGCATCAGCAAGGTATAGACATTTGCCTTTTGTATAGACAATATTGAAATTGTAATTTTTGCAATATTATCATCATGCATTGCAAGCATGCTGGTGCTGTATATATTGGCTTATTTAAAATTGTCACTAGAGGTTGGTCATCAGTCTCTATTTTGGATAGGTCTTCCATAAATATAATAATTGAACTTTGAACATGTAAACAAAACTGCCAAAAGCTCTTTTTCTATTTGTGCATGTTGCATTTCTGTTTGGGTTTAAGTTCTGGATGCATAAGCTACTGTTGTGCCTTCCTGAAGACACACTGCACAAAAGCCATACTTTAAAGCATCACAATAAAGAATTACAGGTTTATAAACATCATAATATCTCAATGTGGGTAGACTGGCAATTTTCTTTTTCAGAATATCAAATGTTCTTTGGTGCTGTTCCAACCAGGAGCAGTTTACATTTTTGCATGTCAACTCACTTAATGGAGCAGAAAGCTCACTCAAATCTGGGATGAACTTTCCTAAATAGTTGACCATACCAAGAAAACATTGCAAAGATGTGATATTCTCGGGTTCAGGCACCTAGGCAGCGAGACATTTCCCTGTGGTACATTTTGGCTGGGGACACATGGCTGAAGTGACATTCAACTGCAGAGAAATATGGCTGTTTGTAAATTCCCTGTGGGCAAAGAGAAACACATGCTGCCATGCCCACAGCTTTAATAACCAAATGCATGGAGGCAGAAGAAGTAATGATTGTTGTGCTTAGTGTACAGTACATACTTGTGTGACTAAGTCATGTAGAAGTGTGCTACAGCATGCAGAAAATCCTGCCTGGTTCTGTAGTCACATTTATGCTCCTGTATGCATTTTAGGTAATGTTCCCTAGACACTGTGAAGAGGATAGTGGTCCAGACACACTGATTATAAAGGCACTGCCCATTGTGCACTGCATTTTTACTGCCACTGACATGCCCTCTGGCCTACCTGCTGCTTATGCCTGCCATATTACCTGCTGTCTCATGTTCCCTTGTGGACCATGGACATTGTTTTCCCCCTGTGCATTTGATTATTGAAGTTGTACATATGGCAACACATTCTTCTCTTTGCCCACAGGGAATTTGCAAACAGCCATATTTCTCTGCAGCTGAATGTAATTTCAGCCATTTGTCCCCAGTCAAATGTACCACAAGGGAAATGTCTCGCTGCCTAGGTGCCTGAACCCGATATTCTCTGGAACTGGCATTTCAAGAATTGCTGCTTGCTTAGACAGATCTGCTTGTAAGCCAGAACTGGTAAACAAATGGCCCACATAAGTAACTTCTTTCAGTTTGAATTTACAGTTCTGAGGATTCAGTTTAAGGTTTACTTCACATGCACGGTCTACAACTTTTCTGAGACTTCTGTCATGTTCGTCTTCACCATTGCTCCCTACAATAATAGTGCCTACTATGATAGCACATGGATAACCAGAAACAAATGTCTCCATTGCACATTGAAATACTTCACTGGCAGAATTTATCCCAAATGGCATTCTCAAAAATTTGTATCTATGAAATGGTGTGCTGAAAGTGGTTAACAATGAAGATTTGTGATCCAGCAAAATTTGCCAGAAGGAACTTTTCTCATTTAAGCCTGATAAAATAATGGAATCTGGCATAAGAATGGCTACCTTTTCAACTGTATGCATCAGATGATGAGGACACTTAAGTGCGTTGTTTAACTCTCTTGGATCAATACATATTTGAATATCATCTGAGCTTTGCTTATGAGCTACGACCATGGAGGATACCCATTTAGTAGTTTTTTTCTACTGGAGCAAGGACACCTAAATGCATCATTTTGTCTAGTTCTGCTTTGACTTTACTCTGCATTGCTACTGGAATCTTCCTTGCTGGTCTAAGAACTGGACATACTTCATGATTTAACTTCATGGAATATGTGACTGGAAGTTTACCAAGCTTGTCTTTGAAAATATCAACATATTCACTAAAAATATTTTGTGTAAAACTATCATTGTTACTCATACTTATATGGTGGACTTCATTATTAAATAAAATCAGTCCCATCCTCAAACTGTCTTTGAGGCCTAACAGTGACTGCATGTCTTTTGTCTATGTAAAACTGCAAGTCACAGCTGTTTCACACAAAATGGCATTAAAGAACTACTGTGCCATCCATTTGAATCTCTTTATCACCCTAAGCAACTAGTTTTGCACACTTTGCTAAATCAAAATTTTCACCAGCTTTTACTTTAGCAAACATATGTGCTGATAAAACATTGCTCTTGGATCCAGTGTTTACTTTAAGGTCTACTGGTTTCCCATTAATTCGTACAGTACAAAGTATTTCACTCTTTGCTGACAACTGACAGACTACTGTATTAACTCTTTCATTGAGCACAGACACCATCAACACAGAAAGTTTGCTCACAGCTCTTGGAGTTTGCTACAGTCTCTGTCTGATTTACTTGCTTCTTTGGATATTCTCTTTGTATGGAACTTGTACTGAAAAACAACTTTGTTTTTTTGGAAGGCCAATACTTTCAACAAGTTAAAGGTGCTGCGATGGGGGCCTCTTATGTCCCCATTTTTGCTAACATTGTATTGATACAATGGGAAAATATTTTTTTATTTAATAAGTTTGAGACAGTTCCCTGGAGAGTGTATACTCCATATCTAGATGATATCTTTATTGCATGGGAGGGGGATATATCTGATATCATTCCTTTTATAGATTTTTTTGAATTGCACCACCCCTTTTTTGAGATTTACCCACACCTTTAGTCAGGTGTCTATTAACTATTTGGATGTTACTGTATTTAAAGATGATGAAAAACAGAGTATTGAAGCATCATATACAGAAAACCAACTTACTGTAACAGTTTGCTGCACTATGAAAGTAACCATCCTACTTTTCAAAAAAAGGGAATCATTAAGGGCCAATATATTCAGCTTGCTAGGATGGTCTCAGAAAATGGTTTATTTGATAAGGAAAGTGAAGTTTTGGTAAACATGTTTGGTGCTAGACGTTACCGTTTTCAGTTAATTAACTTAATTAGGTCCAATATAAGGGAAACAAGGGAGACTGGCATTATTGCATCCCTTATTAGGTCTAACACCATGTCAGTTAAAGACTTATTTAACCCAAGGGAACTTTCTGGGAGAGATTTTTCTGCATGTTTTGTGACGCAATATTATGCAGAAGATAGTGCCACTAGGAAAATTTTTATCAAGAACTGGTCAGTTTTTTTTCTTTGTTGAATGATGTAGTAGACAAAGTGGGGGATGGAGCAGTTTTTGTTTACGAAAAAGGTAGAACTATAAAAATCTTTCTGGAATCCCGGGCAGAGTATTCTGTTAGGTATTCTAATGAAAAACCTGGTACTAAACCCGCACATAAGGCAGTTGTTTAATCTTAGCCTTACTACAGGATACGTACCCAAAGAATGGCGTACAGCAACAGTGGTCCCACTCCACAAAGGAGGTGCTTCTACGGACCCTGGAAATTACCGCCTCATAAGCTTGATGAGCCTGGTCTGCAAAGCTATTGAGAGGATCATTATGGAACTCATAAACAAAGACATTGGGGACCTACAGACACTGGATCCTACCCAGTTCGGCTTTGTCAAGGGCAGATCCTGCCTTTTGAACCTGGTCGAGTTTTTTGAAACAGTCACTAAGGCCATTGATGAGGGTAAGGCAGTTCACACAGCCTACCTTGATTTTGCAAAAGCCTTCGACACAATACCCCACTCGGGCATCATAGACAAGCTCACCAGCTTAAATGTAAACCCATATGTCATAAGATGGGTTGCAAACTGGCTCAAGGACAGAACCCACAAGGTCAGAATTGCTGGAGCCATGTCAGACTCTAAGCCAGTCACAAGCGGTGTCCCACAGGGCTCGGTCCTGGGACCCCTCTTGTCCAGCATTTATTTTTCCGAGGTGCAAGCAAACATAGGAGGATTGTGGCTAACAAAGTTTGCAGATGACTGCAAACTGGGTGCCATAATTGATACTCCAGCGGACACAAGCATCCTTCAGAAAGGCCTCATAGAAATGGATAACTGGTGCCAGAGCCATGGCCTAAACTGAACACCAAAAAATGTATAGTCATACCTTTTGGGAAAAACAAAGTACCCACAAATTGCCACATAGGTGGTAATCCATTAAGTACGGAAGAAGTAATCAGGGACCTAGGGACCCAAGTTGACAGTAACCTCTCATTTGACACTCACATTGCCAAGGTGGTTAGGAAGACCTTCTATATTACCCACCTTATCATGAAAGGATTCACATCTAGATCAAGAGAGGTCATTGTGCCCCTGTACTCTTCCCTTATCAGGCCCATAATTGGGTACAATGCCCCATTTGGGATGTACCTTACCCGACACCTGCAGCAGTTAGAAAGACCCCAAAAGTACCTCACCAAGAGGATCAAGGGTCTCTAACATATGTCCTATGCTGCCTGGCTGAAGAAACTCCAGTTCTATTCAGTTGCATACCGCCTACTCAGAGGTGATCTATGTCTGACGTACAAGGCCATGTCCAATCCGGAATTAATGGACATGCTCCACCTCAGAAAATCCAAATCCACCAGAGCCATGAGAACGAGAGATTTGAACCTCAACACAGAAATAAATAGGACGTGCTGGAGGGACAAATTCATAACCCAGAGGCTCCCTACACTCTGGAACAGAATCCCAGTCCATGTTAGGCAGAGCCCCTTACTGACTCTCTTCAAGAGAAATCTTGACGAGTGGATGGGAGATCGTAGGTTTACCCCGGGGGTCACTTCTGTGTCACTACTAGACAGAGGCACAGTAAACTAAACCCTAAATGGGCATAGTATTCTCATTCCAAGGGGTGGCGAAAGCCACACACACTCGGGCTAGGCTTATAAATGCCCTAGGGCAGATAGCCTAGTATGAACCTATGAACCTATGAACCTATGAACTAGGAGTTGTGGTTGTTGTGCCCAATGTAGGTACATTTTGACAGCAGACCAAATTCAAGTAAATGTTTTTTTTTCTTAAAACCACCTTTGCTTGCAACTGTAACACTGTAGGAGTGATTTATTTGTCTCTTTGCCAAAAATGCATCAGTTTTTATGTGGGAAAAACCCAGAGAAGGTTAAGGGAATGTATAGATGAACATTCCCTTGACATTAGAAAGAATAAAAGTACCAACTCCCTGGCTAGACATGTCAGTGACCATCCTACTCATTATTTTTTACTTTTTGGACTAGACTTTGTTTTAAAAAATCCTAGGGGAGGTCTTTGGGAGGACTTATTGGACCAACGTGAGTTGCTTTGGCAAATCAGGTTAAATGCTAATTTCCCCCTGGACTACATGAACAAGTCTCCATAGGTTGTATTTTAAAATTAAAGTCTTATCAGGTTTAACAATATAGTTTAGTATGAAACAAGTTTACATATACTCTTTTATCATGGTGTGTAATTTTATGTCTTCTAGTTGTATGTATTTTTTTTTTATATTTAGCCATGTGTGTATATTGAGTCACATGATTAATTACTGGATTATAAGAACCTGTGTGGATCTGTTTTTGCATACTCTGAAAAAGTCTGTTTACAATTCAGATGAAAGTGCTCAGTATTGGAATAAACAGTTGTGGAATATATTCCTTTGGTTCACTGTGGTTCTTGCTTTCTGTGGAATTTGGAGAAATAGTAAGAAAATAGTGTCTAAGACTGTTAGAAAGGGAGAAGAGCAAGCACAAGAGCACACAGAAAGCACTGGGGAAAGGAAGAGTGGCAAGCAAGCACAAGAGCACACAGAAAGCACTGGGGAAAGGAAGAGTGGCAAGCAAGCACAAGAGCACACAGAAAGCACTGGGGAAAGGAAGAGTGGCAAGCAAGCATAAGAGCACACAGAAAGCACTGGGGAAAGGAAGAGTGGCAAGCAAGCACAAGAGCACACAGAAAGCACTGGGGAAAGGAAGAGTGGCAAGCAAGCACAAGAGCACACAGAAAGCACTGGGGAAAGGAAGAGTGGCAAGCAAGCACAAGAGCACACAGAAAGCACTGGGGAAAGGAAGAGTGGCAAGCAAGCACAAGAGCACACAGAAAGCACTGGGGAAAGGAAGAGTGGCAAGGGGTCGAGGAGGCAAATCTATATTCTTTTGTGGAGGACACAAGCCCATTTTTTCATATTTCCAAGAAAGGTAGAAGAGGAAGGTGGTAAGGGGAAGCTGTGGTCAGGAAAGAGTGTATAAGAATTGAAACAGGGCCGGACAGACAAATACAACGATCAAAGTCCAAGAGGGAAGGTTTGACTTAAATGGGATGGGGAACATGAAGATAATACAGCATGATGAGTGGCTGACTGCCACAATGTACAGTACTGCATCTAATCTGATATCAGTCACCTCAGTGCCCACTCTCTTGGGTAGACCAACCACTGTCTGTCCACCCACTGATCAGGGCTAACCAGCTGGGTGACTCTGACCATCTGATTAAGATATGTTCATGGCAGCTAATGCAGGTGTCCAGTTACTGGCCCACCAAGGCCATTGGTAGGTTTTCCACATATTGTGGGGTGAAATAATGGACCCACTGGTGGTGCCCTCTAATGGGGACCCCCCACAACCTCATTAGACACCACCAGCAGGTAGCAGAGAACCCTGAAGGCCACTCCCAGCCTGATGATCTGTGCCACTCTTCAGAGAGGCTGGTTTAGAGACAGCTGCAGACCAAACAGGCAATGGCAAGGTTGTTGGATGACATACTGGCTGTTGACACACCACATCCACTGCCATGGCAGATACTGCATGAAATATGAACAAAAATGGAGAGAAATTAAACAACAGAGAATAAATAAAAATGGGCAGCAACAAAGAGGAAGAAACACAAAAGCAAAAACAATAAACACTAAAGCAAAAACAATTACCACTCATGTGTGCTACATTGATTGTCTGTGGAGGAGTCAAATGCTATTAACTATTCAATTGTAAACAAAACATAACATGCCAGGCAGATAAAAGGGCAGTGCAGCAGTATGAGTGCCACAAGTGTCAGGAGTAAATGACATCTAACCATTCTGTCATATATAAGGTATGTAAAAAGTGTATGAGTTGTGAAGAGTAAGTGCAAAGGTCATGGAAACCGAGCTGAACAACCTCATAAACTTAAAGTGTCTGATCCAAAGTAATGTTACATAAGTTGGCAGACACAGCCTAGATGATAGTGCCCTGCATGGTACCATGGTGGCTATGTCATTCAGACACAAGTGCAAATGTTCAAATGTAATACTCATGGATGGCAGACACCTGTTGGCATTTATGTATCTTGACATATGCCAACCACCATTACATTTTAACTGATAACCTTTGAGATGCATGCCCATTGTATGCCAAGTATAACTTGCAATTGTGGGGGTGTGTCAATAGACAAATGGAAGAGTAAGGATTGGTAGATGGAACAGTGCGCTGGGTATGAATGACAGAGCTAAGGAAATGGACATGGCACTTTAGGAAGGCAAACAATGCAGTATAATATAGACAATGTCACCAGGAAGGCAACATCCCCTGTGAGCTCAGTCACCATCCTTATGCCACCGGTGGGAATTCCTGGAGGTAGGACAGATAGCAAAACAGGTCACCCTGCACTGACAGGGGCTGTGATACATAATACAGGTTAAAGTTGTATTCATTGGTTCAAATAATTATCAGCAAGTCAAAAATGGCTAATGAAGAAGGTATCTAAGAAATTTTCAGCTATACTATAAATGACATTTACATATCTAGACATCAGGAGAGTCTTTCTTGGTGAAGCTGGTAAACCAGTTTATTATCCCAAATCTAACAAGGTGCTGAAAAACAGAGAACAAAAAGAGAGATGTCTATGACCTTGTATAGATGAACACTTATGTCTACCTAAGTACTAGGAACTATCTATCAGTAATACCAGTAATACTTAATATAGAATTGTAGCTCACATTCCCAAAGCTTCTCATCTGATTGTATAAGAAGGTCATAGTGACACTTGTTTAAGCCTTGGTTTCAGTGCTCACAACAGAGGTTGATGTCTATGCCATCATTGACTGATCTGACAAGACAATATCACACCGTGACTTTATACTGATGATCCTCATAGCAGTTTAATAGCAAGCACTCCCCATGGTCTCTATGGAAGAGGTACAGAAACATTTTGGTTTCCTTCCTGCATCATGTGGGAGCCCTCCAACATTCAACATCTTCAGAAGCTGACACTTCACTGGCTGCAGTCTAGAGGAAGATGACAGCAGATTCATCTTGGTGCACATGCATGATGCGAATTAGTAGACAGGAGGGCACTATGAAGGAGCCCAGTACCACTATATAGTCATGCATTACCAAACGTCATGCCAAGGTGGTATGTGGGGAGGGGGCACATTGTCTTAAAGGTATGGGCCCCACACAACCGATGTCAGTATCAATGTTTTTGGCACAGTGCTCCTTGAAGTCACAAGGCCGATTTAAAATAATCTGTGTCCAGTAGCAGTCACAGACCCACCAGTGATCTGCACTATGTTTTGCAGATATGTATGCATGTGCATGTCTAGATGTGAGCCTCGCTGCATAGTTCCAGGGTGGTCCACAGTGAGACATGGGTGGGATTTAGAGATTTTTACCCTAAATTGCCTTATTGGCATACTTGCCATGCTATGAGACTTGACAATACATGATAAAAACAGCTCTGGCCATTGTAGTGCTCATTGTGCTCCCGAGTTTTACTGGAATAGTTAGTGGAACTATTTCTGGACATCAATGTCAGTCTGCAGAGGAAAGAATCATTGTGCAGCTGCTGTGTCCCAGACTGCAGTAGTTCTCTTACCATTGTTTTTGTTGGATGGAGGTTGCTCCACATATGACTACTGATGGGGGTAGAGGCACATAGATTTTGATAATGGTGCTCTGCATTACATTGCTAAAATGAAGTATATATTACACAAGGATGTAGCATGATGAGGAAAGGGACACAAGCCATAAGCAGGTGGTGAGATTGGAAAAGTGTAAAACGTTTTGGTGGGGGGTGTCTCCATTGCCACCTGATGTCAGGTGTGTGAAGAGCACAGGGATGGCTGCAATGATGGATGACTGAGAACAGGGCTTAGTTACAGGCAGTAGTATCTCACGATGGTATTAGATGCGGTCTTGTGTGAAGTGTACTCTGATCCCTGCTATGCAGCTCAGAGAAGACTGTGTTGTGATATGTGGATTGTATATACGAAGTAGTGGACAAAGTGAGGTGGGTACAGAACATAGGTTAACAGATACTGAGCTGGAATGATTATGTGGAGCATGTGATTGCCATGCTGCACTGCGCACAAGTAAGCATAGGCTGATGACAGGGTATATGTCACAACATAGTCCATTCCCCATGCTGTCCTACTGTGATGCAATATGCCTTCCGTGACCATATGTGACATGAGCTGGTGGCAGACATGAATGTTACTGGCCACAACAGAGCAGTCCATCAGGTCAATTGCAGGGCCACTGATATTATCCTGCATGCCTGATAGAAGATCCATGTCATTGCAGAGGAGTTGATGGCAGGGATGGGGTTCATAGCTTCATAGGAAAGTACTAGGCTAGATGCCCTTGCTGGCTATTTTAAGTCTAGCCAATTTCCCTTTTGGTGCTTGAATTAACCTATTTCATTAGGTGTTAGATTCACCTTATTCATCCCATGGATCCACCATCACAAGCCACTCTCACTGCGGTGAAGTTCTAGTTCTCATTTCTAGGAAAACAGAAAGGACATTGATACCTGGTAGAGACTTAAGATGTGGGGGTTGAACTGGATGCACCATCTTGTGTTTCTGCTGGGGACACAGCAGGTTTGTATTACCTTATTTCAGTAACATAGTTTAGCAGCATGCCTTTGCTGTAAGCTCAGGGATGCTCAACACTACTGTATCTCATCTACAGGAACATCTGGGATGCAGGCATAAAGGCATAACCTGCAAGATTTGCTTGTTTGCATTATTTGCCTGGCTGCAATCAGTACTGTTGATACATCACAGGGTGGTGGGATTGTCATATAGTAATAAAGTTATTCATGGATGTTTATCTTACTCCTTTCACAAGTCCTATAATTATGAGGTCCTCTGCCATGGAAAAGGGCATGCATAATGTCTGTGCTGCATTTGACACTTATGGTGATGGCAGCCATAGGGTAGCCTAGTGCTACTGTTGACAATAGTGACTGTAGCAGACACATCACCACCCACATCCAGTGACATAATGATGTTGCCTGTGAATCCTGCCCCACCTGTCATGAACCAGAGGAGGTATATGTCCTGACTTGCATCCCTGCTCAGGTAGTATCCTTGTCCAGTGCACAGAATGGACAACCCGTGTAGCTTTTCATAAAACAATAAATTAATGCTTTCATCTTATAATACATAGAACTTCATCAGAGTTGTCCATTTCGTGGTGTGTGTTCTCCTCTTTTGTGATTTATTCGCAGCTCTTCCAAATCCCCTGCTCTAGTTGTCTGTGAATGATGATGATGTTGTTTAAAATATACATTTGGCAAATATATATATATATATATATATATATATATATATATATATATATATATTTATATGGATTCACTTTAAAATCTCGAAATACTGAAATCTCGAATTTCAGTATCATGAGACTATAAAGCCGAACATTCACAATATCAAAACCCCAAAATAGCGAAATTCAAAATCGCGACTTTTAAATACACCCTCCACTACACAAACATGCATACACATTCCTCCCCACACAAAACAACCAAACAAACCAACAAAACACACACAAACACAACAACACAAATACACACACCTACCCTACATATAAGCAGGGGGACAAGCCCCCTTGAGCCCCCCCACACCCTTGCTACTTATATATACTAACTCCAAGGTCAAACTAAAAAGACAGACACTAAACCAACCACTATAGACTCTATATTCTCCTTGCACAAACACACACCACATACGTACAAACACCATCACTCTCAACATGTATACACTCATGCACTTACCTACCTACCCTAACCTACACCTAAAACGTCCCAACAGACTCACATACACTCAAATCCCTACCCAAAACCCTAAAAAAAACAGCACTTACCTAAGTCTCCACATATATCCTCACAATGGCAGGCAAACCATATCCCACAGCACACTGCACCTTACAAATACAGCAAATCCTACATACTGCGCCACCACAACTGTGAATTTGACACTTTGAATTCGATCAAGTGCAGTTTCGCTCAACTGCACTTTCGGTATTTTCATCTCGAGATACTGAAATTCAAGATTTCAGTATATATATATATATATATATATATATATATATATATATTTAAATAATTTTATTTGCCATTTTCTAGGAAAGTCCAACTGGATGTAAAACCCCTTTTCAGCAGAGGCCTGGTGAAAAAAAAGTCCAACATAAAAGAACAGACTGAGAAATATATAAAACAACACAGTTTAAATAAACAATGGGATAAATACAAAAGACTATACTCTAAACACAAGAATTGGATGACTCTCTCTCTCTCTCTCTCTGTATATATATATATATATATATATATATATATATATATATATATATATATATATATATAGATATATATTGAAATAGCAGCAAACTACAAGGTTTAGAAATATCAGTTGATATAATCATGTTTTAAAACTTATAAACACATAAGATATATGAGTTAGTATATTTTCTTACAAACTGATCTAGGGTAATTGCCTGGATTGAGAAATTACACTTAAGAGGAAAAAAGTTCAGATGTAGAGAAGATGGGTGGGTGGGGTTATAAATGTTATACACTGAAATGAAATGGTATATGTAGAAAGGTTGTTACAAGATGGGGATATGAGTGTAAGAGTTAACCCCCTCACTGGTCTGTCACAAGAAGTGTACAGCTGTGGATTAGAAACCTGAAAAATAAAGAATGCAAGTAGTTTGGAGGGAAAGGGTGGACATTACCCAGGAGCAGTGAGGCATGGACATTGGCATGATACTTGGACATGTCATTTTAGTTGTGACTTGCATACTTTGAAATTACCTAGAAGTCTAAGATCTCAGGGCGTAATACTCCATACTTTAAAAACATAATTCGAGCAAAGTGTATGCCTTGAGGATTTCTGGGATTTAACTGTGCAAGTAATACTTTTGTCCTTTTAGGTGCTTCTCTGCCTGGAAAGTACTATTGCAGGAGGGAAGCAATAGATGGCAGTTTCTCAGGTTGATAACGGATCTTGTGAACGTGTTCTGACTGTGTAAGTGGAGGCAGTTTTATAGCTCGAACTACTGTATTTGTCATATGGCAGTGCGGTAGTGACATTAGCTGGGGAGTTTAGCAGTAAATTTCATAACTGTATTATAGCATTGTTCTAGTTTGGACAATTAAGAAGTATGGAGGTTGAAGATAAGAGATGTATAGAGTTTTCGTGTGACTAGCTTCAGTTAGAAAGGGTTTAGCAGCTCTGTACAGGAAGCATTCGCAGTCATTGAAACATGCCTATAACATTCTCATCTCTTCGTAAATCCTTAAAAAAAAAGCTTTTTATTTCTGAACCGTACATATTAGAGAAAAACAACTTCAACACAGACCTCTCAATTGTCCCTTCACTGGAGGAATGGACATAGTTTCAAGCCTAATTTACCCCAGGACATGATGCATCTAATTTTGGACGTATGTCCCTATTTTTACTCTTGATTTACTGTTTCACACAATTTTCTGACCCCCCCCCATCACATTATTTTTGAAGCTGACTAGTACACAGAAAACTACACCACAAGACCGACATACTAGTGACACCAATAATTTAAAGAAACAGGACACAAAACTTAAATCTCCCTTTTTCAAAAGTAAAAATAAATGATATGGAGTGGTAGAATTTTGCAATACAGTGCATCAAAGTCTACAGATTTTACACTTTCTCTTTCATAATATGTTTATATTTTTCCATCATTTTGTCACTCTCTTTTATTTTAAACATATTTCTGAGTAGCACCTCACATTCCCACTGGAAGCAAGAAGAGTTATGTGCTATCTGATATTCAAATCATATGCTATTAGATGTCCAGATGTTTGCCCAGATGTACCTACTTTTCAAGGGCATTTTTACTTTTTTTTTTTTTAATATCTGCAGTTAGAGAGTTATGCTTCAACATTACTTCAAAAACAACACCAAAAGAGAATTAGGCTCTAACACTAAACTACTCAGAATTATCAGTCATGACAACTTAAAATCTCACCCATATATACAGCATGCTCTGTCAACAAAACTTACAGGAAGCTAGGACTAAATATGGGACTTAAATTATTATGTGTGTCTATACAATGTGACCCAGTATATTTAGATGGTTTCTACATGCATGTCTTCCATTTGATTAATGTGAATGCTTACAAGAAAAGAAAATACTCTGGAAAGAAAGGTTGGGGGGGGGGGCATAGCATTTAAACTGCAGTGTTTAACTCCATTAAGGGCCCATCTGTTTTTAAGACCTACAATTAAGTAATGGTAAAGCTGACAGTTACACAGGCAATAATAAAAACGTTACACACTATTAAAAGTAAAAATAGATTATATGAGTATCCTGTCATAAACACTAGCACTATTGCCACTTTGCCCTCAGCATTGCACAAATTATAATTGCTATTTGTAAGGGCACAAGTTCAAGTTGATAAGTATAACAAAATTAATTAATCTTGTGTGCAGCACCTTAACAGATAATAGTAAATGATGTGTCCAAGATAAAACTGGTAAAACTTTTCATAAAAAGAAAGCACAAGATACATTTTTCCATTCCTTTGCAAGGTATAAATGCATGTAATAAATTCAAGTTTAAAGATTGTAATACATACAATTTTGCAAAATTAAATCAGTCAACTATTCAAATGACACTTTTTAATAAATTCCAATTTATGCAGCTCCTGGAATACTTAAAAAACATATTTTTGGCAAACGAGCAAAAAATGTAAATATTCCTTACATGATGCCATTTGAAACACTGAACAAGTCTCAGGGAATAGTCAGATGTAACTTTTATAAATAATAATACGATTAACTGTACTGTAAAAAATTATTTAAAGATAAGAGGGAATGTTAATGAACAGTAACAGTAGACTATGCACCAGAAAGCATAGCCCACACATAGCACTGCATGCATCAATTATACTCTATCTGCTTTTTATAAGAAAGATAATACTAACTGGAATGTAATGGTCCACAGTTCTGGACCTCTTTACCTGGGCAATTGTATAACATGAAAGAGTCTGTAACATGGGGTCCCTTACTACTGCTGCTGCTGCTGGCCATCCTTAGAAGGACCTGCACTGGGAGCTGCAGTGACATCATAGGTCACTTCACCACCAGACCAGTGCAGAATCATGTTGGTCAGAATGCAACATGCGGTAAACATTTTGCAGTCAGTAGCAGGGTCATACTTAAGGGCACCCCCATGCTCATCCAGGCATCTAAAATGGTCTTTTAGCATGCCAAAAACTCTTTCAATGACAATACAATTCTGGGACAGGGCTGTATTGAAATTGTCTTCCGCAGCTCCCATCAGATTTCTCACAAGTGTCATAAGACATTGTTCTAGTGAATATCCTGCATCTCCTGAAAAACAAAAGAAAAAATAGAAAAGGGGTAGAGGCAAAACAAAGGAAATGTGGTTTAGTACTAAACAATATATTTTACAAAGAATAACTAATTGGATGATAAAAAGTACACTTTTCTCTTACCAACAAGATGACCACGGGGCATCATACCATGCAGGAAGAGGTGGAAGAGTGAGTGATTATGCCAGATATGGAAATTGTGGGCACTGCTTGGATGCTAGGCTAACATATTAGTGATGCACCCCAACACATCACACACTACCTGGCAGTTGATGGAATGATAGCCCTTCCTATTGTGGTAATGCTCCCCTGTGGCCCTGGTGGGCCCCTAAGAGCAACATGGGTGCAATCTATCACACCAAGCACCTCAGGGGAAATGTTCACTCCACAAAAGGCATCCATAGTCCTGACTCATTCCTGAGGTGACACTGAGAAATAGATGTACCTTCCACATGTGCCAGGAGTATTCCAAAGAACTGGCTGCTCACACTGTGAAACAGCAGTGTTAGCAGCAAGAGAGAGCATCTTCACCAGTTGCGAAGTAAACAAAAAATGCACAATTTCACATTTATTTAATGTATCTGCAGATGGAGCTGAAATGTGTCAAAATATGATTATAAATTGCAAACAGGTGGGAAGAGGGCTTATTAGCATAAGAACTTTTACATCATGCACAGGCAAACCAATTAGTAAACACCACAAGAAAAACCTAGCCAAGCTAATGTTTTCACTGTGTGATACCTCCTGTAACAGAGGGCCAATGGATATATGCAAATGACCCCTTAAGGACATCAAGTGTTTCAGCTATATGGTTTCTGAATATCCATGACTTTTTCCTTTTTAAGTCTTTATGGACAGATTCAGGCCAACAAGGCCATACGCCACTAGCTGTGGACATGCACATTTCAGCCTTCTTATGACCTCATTAGCACAGCATACGTGGACTGCTTGGCTATACTCTAGAAACACAATATCATTAAACCCAGCTGATGTCCATATCCATTAAGGTGTCTGCAAAATATCCCAACTAACAACAAAACCAAAAAGTAAAAAGGTCACACAGACAAACCAAGTAAGTTCATTCACAGCCATCCTGCATAAGCAAAAATGGCCCCTATGAATCACGTCAGAGCTGCACTTATGCATAAACAGTGCTGATTGCCTTAACACATTCATGTATTGACTGTCAACATCAGCCATAGTCTTACTTTCTTGTAGATATGCTACACACATGTATATCTGTATTCTGTAAGACTCATCTAGCACAAAGATATAAAAGAAGTGCAAGAGTAACCTGTGATTCTTAAATCAATTTATATACTAAAAAACACAATATGTCTTTGCAACTGCTAATCAATTTCATTATGGACAGTGTTTTAGGGAAGAGATGAGAAAGCCACTGACAGATGTTATCCCCAGACAATTAAAGGAAACATGACAAAAAAAAAAATCTCACAACACGTCACAGCTGAGTTATGAACGAGCTCAGCTACTAGTATTTGCATGTAAGCAAATTGAATGACTTGACTGTCAGACAGCACAACATGTACAGAAAATATTTAAAAAAATATCAAGATCTTGTTCATAGAAAATATATTGAAAGATCCCCTGTAACAACAACAGTTCTGTACAGCTTGACTCTATGTCTGTGAACATATGTAGTTACAGGTCATAAAGGACAGGAAATTCATCATTCCAGCTAATGAACAGACTAACAGTCAACTTTAATGCTTCTAAGTCTGTGTGAAAGCAGTACTGTACAGCACTGCATCAGTACATCAACAGAACTCATTAAATGCAGCACAAAATACACAACATATCAGTTTGTCATACTAACTGACACGTTCAAACAAAACAAGGAAGATGAGGGCAGGAGGACAGAAATTAAAGAACCCATCTCCTCTGATCTCCACTATCCACTTGTGAAATATCACCACAGGGCAAAAAAAAAAAAAACTCCATTCTCCAAAGTGCATTTGAGTAAGAAGTAAAAAAAGGTGCAAGAGCTGTATATTTAAATTTAAGTCAATGCCATTGTGTCATTGCTTGCACTAGACAAGCAGCAATATCAGTTACCTAGGCAACCAAAAGAAATGCTCAAGCCAAAGACAAGAGAGAAACTAACTCAGAGACCAAAGGCTTGAGCACTTAGTTCCTTCATGGCTGGCCTTAATTGGGAGGGTGTGGACCCCCTCAGCTGACCCCCCCAATTTAAGAATCAATGTTAGAAAAAAAAGTATATATATATATATATATATATATATATATATATATATATAAATATATATATATATATATATATGTATGTGTATATATATATATATATATATATATATATATATATATATCTACATATACAGATATATATGCATTCATACACACACACACATATATATATATGTATATATATATATATATATATATATATATATATATATATATATATATATATATATATATATGCTAGAGCTCTGCATTAGAAATAAAGTATGTTTATTTATTAGTTTTATATTTTGTTGTAAGACATGTTAGAACAGCACTAAAGTATCGAACTCCTAGATTGCCTACAGATACAACATCCCCTGTAATTCATCTCTCAGGGTCTGCTTAACTCACTCAGGCACACTATAAGGAGTCTATTTAATGACCACAGAGGCCTGCATCTGCATCTTGCTTCATTAAGTGAGTGTTCCTGGCTTACCAGTAAACATGTCCCCAAACTATTGCCTAGATGTCCTGAGCATGGTTAGCTGATAGCTACACACTTCCCACCACTTGTCTCCCTCATCCACATTTCTTTTTTCTCTTTTTTCTTTCTCTGTCTTTTCCCTTCTTTTCCTCTTCTGACTCAAGCCTTACTCTCCTTCGCATCCCATGACCAGCAACTGTGCGTACTGTAAATACTTTGTTCTTTGTACATTATTTTCTCCACAAAAACATTAGATTACATGATGTCGTGATAGTACACATGTATGTACCCTTATTATAAAGTCTTGCATCACATCTTCTTATGACTGTGTTTATTTATGCTGCATATTATCCTGACTTACACCTTTTTGTGCGCTTGCTGTTGCAGTGATAGTGATTAAAGTTCATTATTTCTTTGGTTCTATTCCTGCTGTGCTGATCGAGAAAATGGTTTAGGTGGATCAGTAATCTACCTTAGTTAACAAACTTTAAATACATTTAAAAAAAAACAATCTCCATGAGGACTCTACACATTCCAGCATCTTTGAGCATTTCTGCAGACAACACAAATCAGACCATGATAGTAAGAAGCGGGCTCCTTTTAAAACATGAAACTTGGTAAAATGTAACTAATCTCAGTCTCCAGGACTCACCTCCCATGAACAAATATGCTTGCATGCAGTGGGGTTCACTGAATAAGAAGGTAGAGATACAGACAGAAACTTACCCCCTTCTTATCCTTGCTAGGTTTAGAGTGGACAGGAATACAGATGGGGTGTGGCCTTCTTTTCCCTGTGGATACTAAGGTATGTATAGTCCTCATTATACTTGTCATGGAGACCTTCCAGAAACAGACTGGGGGACATGTTGGCTAAGTCTCAGGCTTTTGCCATGAGGATACCTCAGCAGTTCTTTGGAATACTCTTGGCACATGTGGAAGGTACATCTATTTCCCAGTGTCACCTCATATACATAGTTATCATAAGGTTTATAATAGAAATATAGACTTGGGGCTGAGCAGTGTCACAAAACTATATATAGTTGTCAGAAGATTCCTAGTATCACAATTTCTAATTTTTTATGCTTTCTAGTCTTTGTTTTCATACTGTCCGAGACTCACTGTTCAATAGTTATAGACTGTAACTGTTTTTATTAGCAGTAAATCAGAAACCCCATGTCAGTAAGAGAAGCAAAAAAAAAACAGTACCGCTCTATCAGTCTGCAGATTAAGTCTGGTCACATTATCTTCCAAGACAATAACCGGAGCAGCACACAAAATCAGACGGTTAATACCATCAGTTTTGGGTTGAAAACCCTGTCGAGTCCTTAGCAGCAGTAGCTAACACTGTTAGCCATACAAGAGGCATGAAGCCGCAGTTACTAATAATACTAGCACCACTAGTACAATACAGGACAGGAAATGTGTACTCCAGTAAAAAGACTTGTAACTACTATAGGTGCAAAAGGATAATTAGGAAAATTCTGTGCACTTTGTTGTAGCACCTTTCAGGAAAATCTCTGGCCACAGAAGGCAAAATTACTCTTTCATAGCCTTGTGTACCCTCCCCCCACGAGGGAGCAGGGCCCTAGTGGGCCACATAGGTACAATTGGTCTAAGACCAGCCCTCAGTTCCCTTAACATAATCTATATCCACTAAAGGATTCTAAAGCTGTTAAAATAATAAAATTAAGTGCCAAACATGAAGTGCTCGAGAATATTAATAAGCGTATTATCATATCACTGAATTTTCAATAAATTAAATACTTTTTGTTTCAGATTCGAGAAGGATTCAAATTATTGCTCTTCACATGGGCATCATGGAACCAAACCAAAGCATGCATTTACTCTTCCCTCCCAATTTGCCTTGTAATGCATACAGAAGGCAACATGTATTGATTAGTCCAGTTAAAAATGCTAGATTTATAAGACTCAAGGTACAGGCAGTTCTCTGACTAGTGCTTGGCCATCACCTTTTGGCAAGTTGTACGAAAGGTTGGTGTCACATTCATCTTTTGAAATTATCATTTAATTATTATTTTACAACAGTCTGGATTTCAGTTAAGGTGTAGTGAGAAAAACACAGTAGCACATTATTTGGGGTGCGCAATGACCTTATTATGATGACAGAGACAAAAGCACCAAGTATTTCTTAACTCAGTCCCATGTCATCACCGCATCATTGATCAGGGTTTATACCTTTTAGGGATAGCACTGGGCATACTGTAGGGGTTATCTGGTTGCATAAGTCTTCATATCTCAGGTTATGGAATGTTCATAGGAACTGTCCTGTGAACTGGTTTCCATGACCTTTGTAGAGATACCCTAAATACAAGAAGCACATTATACACTTTACACACATTGTGCCTGAACTGCATTTATCGTAATATAGTTATTTATTTATGTATGTATGTATATTTTATGGATTTATTTTTGTTTGTTTGTTTACTAATCACAGTGGACAAATGTTGGGCTAGTACATTTCTGGATATAATAAATATATACTACTTAATGCTATAGTCAAACAATGCTTCAAATATTTTTATTTGAACATTTATTTGCTTGTGTGATGTTTTGTGTCCCTAGGAATTAAGTCTGACAAAGACATGTTTTCTTTTACTATATAATGAGAAGTGGTTTGACAAAGTATTATATGCCTTTTCAACACAGCTTCTCATCCATGAATCCGAGAAAAAGGCTTTACAAATAATTACATCATATGACACAGATGCCATCACCAGGATATGCAGAATAATTTAGAAATACAAATAGCTGCTATCATTTGATAATTTATGCTTAAAAAGTGACAATTACCTGACAGTATAAAAAGTTCCAACCCTACATGTGGAAACAAAAAGTAGTGCTGTTTACTTAAACGTGCAGCCTTTTGTAAATGGTGTTTATTGCTTAACTATAGTTAAGGAAACTGTTAAGTACAGTAGGCTCTCCACCCTACTTACAGTACAATGACCAGGACTAATTTCAAGGACATAATAAATCATTCAAGAGCTTACATGGAAAGGTTTCAGCACATCTCTCAAAAACATGATACTAACATCGGTTAGGTACATGTATTATTTATAAAGTAATATACCAATAATTGTTTACATTGATTTCTATAATTTGACTAAACAGGCTATTTACATCTAAAAAACTAGAATTAGCTACATTTGAATTTCACAAGAAACCTCAATCTTTTACATTGTAGCAATAGTTTTAATGAGATGCGATGAGGTGACAGCCAGTCTTTCCAGTAAATTTTTAAAGTATTTCTCCTGCAGGTAACTGTTTATATTGTCAGCACCCATGAGGATGAGTATCTAGAAGTTATTACAGCCAGTAAAAAGGCATGATTGCTTTCCCTGCTGAGATGTGACGAGCAGCTGTCCTCCCCCACCATCTCACTGGAAGTACACTGTTGAGAGGATAAAAAGTTTTTGCTACGGTTGATGCCTTAAATTCCATGTTAGTTTTAGACTTTGTGACTGGAATTAAGTGCTGTCTGTCTATGTTAGTACATATGAAAACATAGCCCTTTTGTACTGCGTAAACAAGATAGGCAGTATGGTTTCATGTCATTCAAGAGCAAGAATGCAGGGGGCCAATCCATCAGGGTCAGACAGGAAGAACAGCTAGAACTGCAATAAGCCATAATGTGAGAAACCATCAAACTGTGCAGAAAGTGCATCCGTCTGTCATGCTGATCATCTGCTCTGTATGTTCATTACCCACACCTACCTTACTGCTTCCTGTGAGCACCATAATTCAGAAACATATGAAGAATAGAGGGAGCACTAATAAATATGTGTTAATGTATGTATTAGAGGTGTGAATATATGGACCATAAAAATATTGTCCTCTGTTTTATAGCTAGTTATGCAATACATTTGCAGTATCCATTATAACAGTTGTATCATCCATAGATAAAGGGCAAAGTAAATAATACTTAAGGGCAGGATAGCCTGAGCAGCTCACACACACACACACACACACACACACACACACACACACACACACACACACACACACACACAGATGCATACACACACACAAACATAATGCGTGCGCAGACACACACACACACACACACGCACACACACACACACAGATGCATACACACACACAAACACAATGCATGCGCACACACACACACACACACACACACACACACACACACACACACACACACACACACACACACACACACACACATGCACAGACACTTGTATCACTTTTATAATGGAGAATTTTGCTATCTGTTATATATCTGTGTATGCACTAAGGTACCATTTATTTGTGGACTCAAATGCTGATTTTTTATATACATTTCAATTTATAACTTACTGGAACTCATCATGTCATCATAAAAAGTACTCATTTCTAAAACAGGTTCGCATTACAGCTGTTCAAAGTGGTGCTTTCCTCACACCATGGAAAAGTAACACTATAATTATATCTAATGTGCTGTAGGACTTGCTGCAGTACAACTGTACTTCATGCAAAAAGTAATTATATGATTATATCTAAGGTGCTGTAGGACTTGCAGTACAGCTGTGCTTCATGCAAAAAGTAACTCTATGATTATATCTAAGGTGCTGTAGGACTTGTTGCAGTACAGCTGTGCTTCATGCAAAAAGTAACTCTATGATTATATCTAAGGTGCTGCAGGACTTGTTGCAGTACAGCTGTGCTTCATGCAAAAAGTAATTCTATGATTATATCTAAGGTGCTGTAGGACTTGCTGCAGTACAGCTGTGCTTCATGCAAAAAGTAACACCATTATTATATCTAAGGTGCTGTAGGACTTGCTGCAGTAGAACTGTACTTCATGCATACCTTTATTTTCCCTGTAGGTGAGCATATAGTGCATTATATTGACTAAAACATGCATTTTAAACATGGAAACAAATTGGAATTCTGCAGCCTGCAGCTGCATAGTCAGTGTTTTTATCAGTCCTATGGCTCTGTACAAGGTCTAGCACAGCACAGGCGTTAGCTACACATAGTGGTAACTTATCTTGCTAGAATAATAAGGTATATCATAATTGCAAGACATTATTCTGAATAATAAGAAACTCTGCACTGAAATGATGTATACAAAAACATGGGCAAAATGTCAGTTCTGAAGACCACTGTTATGAAGACAATTTAATAAGCTCTTGAATTTATTTTTTGTCATAGTTACAGAATACTTTTACTGTTGGTCTGTGAGAAATTCTCACTATATATATCTCATTCATTCTTTGAAAATCCATTTAAACCAAATCGGGGTCATGTGTAAGTTGGGTCTTTTCCAAAACTCAATATGTGCAAAACAGCGAAACTCTTCTTGAATAGGGCACCAACCCATTGTAGGTCTCTCTCACACACACACACACACACACACACACACACACACACACACACACACACACACACACACACACACACACACACACACACACACACACACACACACACACACACACACACACACACACACACACACACACACACGCAACACACACAAACATACACCGATAAGTAGTTTGGTGAATTGCCAATTCACCTATGGTATGTAGGATGTTATTGGGAACTGAAGCACCAAGAAAAAACTAGGCCAGTTGGTTACTTCAAAGGATGGTGGGGCTGTGAGCAGCTAGTGAATAGGTCAGGCTAAATGGAATGAGGGAGGGCAGAAGGGCATAGAGCCTGGAGCAAAGTTTTATCAACACTAAATGAAATACTGCCACCCAAGTTCCAGTTGAAGGTCTTTGATGTTCTGTGTATAGACAAAAGTAAAGTACTGTATGTTTACAATATAATGACCAAAAATTAAAAAACTCACAATACTGAATGCTGCATGGCATACCATAGGTACCATGAGCAACAATGCAGTCAAACAATGCCACTTAGTAAAGGTTATGATTAGGGATAAATCAGGGTAGAGCTAACACTGAACAATGTTACAGCCTCATATAAATAATTTGCTGCATACCTCTGCACATAGCTTGCAAGATTCCTGTACCAGTAGTCTTCTGTCTACATGTCTGAGATGTATAAATACTCACCGTGTCCAGCCTAATGATTCTTTATGCTTAGTCTAAAAACATTTACCTATGCAGTCACAATGACACTACTGTAACAGATCACATCTTTTTAAAAAGATATATATGCAGTATGGTGAAGGAGAGTAAGGTTGTGATCTCTAATCAAGTTTCAGCTGTTTGATTCCTTCAGTATTCAACCAGACAATGCTTCTAGGCTGCTTCTGAAAAGAGGCATTTGCCCCTAGTTGTTTGACTGAGTTAATAAATAAAATAAAAAAGTCATTTAGACATATAATGCAGTAAGACCAGGCATGCACACATATTATATACATGAAATACAATACAATCATCCTCCACCGCAGCTCGTGATAATATATATATATATATATATATATATATATATATATATATACACACACACACACATATATATATATATATATATATATATATATATATATATATATATATAGCAAATCTTACTTAATGCATTGAGTCAAGCACATACACTACCTCCAGCAGATTGTATAAAGTAGACTGTCAAGCCATAACTATGTATTCAGGTGATGTCAAATGTCTGCCAATTTGCTAGTAAAAGTTACTAGATTATACTTTGCTCTAGATAACAAATTACTTCCTGTAAACACATCTCTCCATTGCCCTGATTGTCATAGAATATCTAGATTTTTGCCTGATATGTTTGGTCTGTTATATATATATATATATATATATATATATATATATATATATATATATATATATATATATATATATATATATATATATATATATATATATATATATATATATATATATATATTTTTTTTTTTTTGGCAAATCAGTGAGTACTGAAGTCCCTAAATAATGGCAGACATTTGAGTTTTGAATTTCATATTCTTCAGAAAATGCATGCTAATGCAAAACCTATTATTCTAGCTACTTTCTAAGTTTATAAAAGCAATATTCAAAATCTATCCCTGATTTTCAGACTTCATACCCCATTACCTTTGGCTTCTGTAAGTTTTACTAAGTAATACATACAGCACACCCTCTTGCCTTACTTAAAAATGAAATATTGCTTCCAATGTCCCACTTATACTCATTTTTAGATTCATAGATTCATAGGTAAGTATTAAGAAATCGGCCTGCAGACTATTTCAAGCCTAGCCAAAGAACTGTTCAAAACTTCAGTCTAGCCTCAAGGAATGCAAGACAAAATAGACCATGAGGGAATTTGAGGCTGCCCATCCAGTTATCTAGGTTTACCTTGAAGGTGGCAAGGGTGTTACTCTGCTTAACATGTAGTGGAAGTTTGTTCCAGAGGTGAGGTATACACTGGGGTATGAATCTATCATGGTAATGTGTCTTATTTGTCTGCTGATGAAAGTTTAGTTTCTTTAAGTGAGTATTTGGTATTTAATTAGTTCTGCGAAGGAAGGGGAGGTCAAACAGGCTCAAAAAGTTAGACATAGATCTCCACTGAGGAGTTTGTAAAAGACTGAGTACAGAGAAAGTGCTGCCAGTCTCTCCTGATACCTAAGATTTTTGAGACCACTGATCTTTTAGTTATAAATCTCTGCGATCCCTCAAGTAATGCGATATATTTAGATAAATACATGCGTAAAGGTGTGCTATAGTCAATGATGGGTCTGATCATATATGACTAAAAGGGAATTATGTTTGATGTTATAAGTGTAGTCAAAAGTGAAACACTGTATTTTTTGTCAGATAAATGGAAAGCCTCATAACGCTACGTCTGAGTGAATTTTTGAGCAATTAGTAGTTTGCCATCCTGTAAAGATGGATGCTTGAACTACAGATATGAGGCTACATAGTATTAATGTGATTTTGTGGTCCCCAGCCTCAGAAAGAGCTGAAGAGCCATATTGTAACATTTGTTAGAGAGCCTACTCTAAAACATGGAATTGTCAATATTCTTATCATTCTTATGACTGTTCTTGGTATTAAGGTAGCCTTACAGACCCCAGATTAAGGAAGCACTGAAGCATGCTACAACAGCTGTTAGAGAGCCAAAGCTATGGCATAGAAATGCTGGCATTTTTATGACTAGTTCTAGCCTACTCATTCTTTGAAAATACATTTAATCTAAACCAGGGTCATGTGTGAGTTGGGCCTATTTTAACACACAGTTATGCGTAAGACAGTGAAACTCGTCTTGGGTAGGACACCAAGTTGTTCTGTTTGAAACAAAAATGAAATATTGCTTCCAATATCTTAACTGCAAACATTGTTTTAAGTTTATAGGTTCATAGGCAAGTGCTAAGCAATTGGTCTGCAGACTATTTCAAGTGCAGCCAAACAACTGTTCAAAATTTCCCTCTAGCCTCATCAAGCTCTGATGAGCTGTGCTACAATATTTGTTAGAGTTGAATTTGGTACAGACTGCTAGCATTCTTACATATGTTCCATGCATTAAGGTGGTCTTGCAACCCCCCCAGCTTCAGCAAGTGCTGTGGAATTGCACCACAACATTTGTAAGAGAGCCTTCCCGATGCTGATGCAGTGGAATTAACAGCATTAACATGGCTGTTCCTAGATATTACTGAGTTGGTCCTGCAACCCACAACCTCAACAAGTGCTAAAGAACTGTGATCCAACCATGCAAGCTAACCATGTTAGCTCACTCAACCATGCAAGATTCCCAGCATTCTCATGGAAGTACCTTAATAACCTTCCTGCAGTAATGTTTGTACCAAAAAAATAACTGGTGCCAAAATCATTGACTGAAACTAAACAGCAAAAAACACATTATTGTATCCTTTGGGAAGTCATCTTCTGCAGGGAATTACCACATTGACAACATGCCCCTAAGAGCTGACCCAATTGCCTGGGATTTGGGAACTTCTGTGGACAGTGACCTAACTTTTGACCAACATGTGTCTATTATTGTAAGAAGGTCCTTCTGTACTGCACAGCTTATAAACAAAGGGATTCTGAATAGATCTAAGGATGTCATTGTCCCCCTTTACTCAGCACTCATTAGGCCAGTTGTTGAATGCGATGACTCCTTTGGTGTTTATCTGTCCAGACCCATGTAACAGCTGGAACTCTCACATAGATACCTTACTAAAACAATTCAAGGCAAAAACAACTTAGCCTACATTAACCAACTCAAAGCCCTGTCACTATACTCTGTATCATATAGAATGCTAAGAGGTGACCTATGTTTGGCATACAATTGCTGCTCTAACCCATTATGGATGGATTTACTGCATATCAGGAAGTCAAATGACATCAGAAATATACAGTCTATGGTTCTAAACCTCTTCTGCAACATCAACAGAATGGTTTGGAGGGACAAGTATATCTCACAGAGTATACTGCTGCTGTGGAACAGACTCTACATCAGCATAAAATAAAATTAATTTCTGTCCATATTCAAGTAGAACTTGGATCTATGGATGGGAAACAGAAAATTTACTCCAGGACTGCCCCTTATACTACTAATGGACAGAGGCAGCTCCTAAATAGTTTACCCCATGCACGGGTCTCCTTAAATTATCAATGGTATGATCCCAGTTATTCTCATTTGTGCTAATATATAATTATTGACCATGGGATGGGTAAGGTCAGTCTATATCCAAATGAGAAAGGTTATTTCAAGCACAAAAATGGAAACTGGATAGGCTTAAAATGGCCTGCAAGGGCAGCTAGCCTAGTACTTACCTATGAACCTATAATAACATAGTATATGCAAGCAATGGAGAACTGGGCTTAAACATTTATTAGTGCACAACACGACACAGAATTAAAAGAATTCTCTTGCATTTTCCTACATAGTATTAAGCTGGTCTTATGAGCCTCATCCACAGCAAACACTGGAGCACTTCACTCCAAAATCTGTTATAGTGTCCATTCTACATGAATGGGCTTACTGTCATTCTTATTGTTCTTAGTTTTAAGACTTCTTTTTTGAGAACCTATCCTATAGCATGGAATTAACAGTATTCTCATGATTATTCCTTAATAGTATTAGTGTGGTTTCTTGGAGAGCCTTTGCAAATGCTAAAGTATAGTGCTACAAATTCTTTTTGGAGAACCTCCCCTATAGCATGAAATTAACAGTATTCCAATGCATTTTCCTCTATAGTATCCAGCAACTGCTAAAGTATAGTGTTCCAACTTCATTTTTGAGAATCAATGCTAAAGCATGGAATTAACAGCATTCTCATGGCTGTTCATTGATAGTAGTAATGGGGTTTTGCAGCACCCTCAGCAAGTGCTAAAGTATAGTGTTCTGACTTTTTTTTCAGAACATAGCATATAATTAACAGTAATCTCATGGCTGTTCTTTGATAGAATTAATGGGATCTTGAAGCAGCCTATTAATAGGGTCTTGTAGCAGCCTCAGCAAGTGCTGAAGTATAGTGCTCTGATTTATTTTTGAGAACCTACCATATATCATGAAATTAACAATATTCTCATGGCTGTTCCTTGATAGCATTAATGGGGTCTTGCAGCAGACTCAGCAAGTGCTAAAGTATGGTATTTCAAATTCTTTTTTGGGAACCTACCCTATAGCATGGAATTAACAGTATTCTCATGGCTGTTCCTTGATGACATTTGTGATGATAGGAGGTACTGCCAGCCATGCCAGGAAAAGTAGGCAGTTGATGTGTAACATATTCTAATACAGCTAGCTGGAATGAATTTAGTAAAATGCCGTTTGTATAGCAAACTGATTTGTACAAATTCTTGTGCTGAAAATGTAGTGAGGTTTGCTTGTGTTAAAAATGTATCAACAGTGTGCCCTGCTGGAAAGAAAATAAATGTACATGTATTATTGTAGCTGAATTAAATGTATATGTTATAACAGAGGATACTGGAAGAGAAGAGGTTAATCACAATCCAGCTGGAGCAAACTTTGAAAATAGTAAGAAATTAAAAATTACTGGGCCTAGGTCATAAAGATGTCATCTGACAGTTTTGAATGAAGCCAGAGATGCAATGTTTGTAAGAAGTATGGTTTATTAGCTCCTGTAGGAAGAAGTGTTTCATGTTTTTTTTTACGTCCAACAGCTGCACTAGATCTGAGCAATGGTCTTGTGTGTGTATTACTGACATGTAGGTGCTATAATCCTGGCAGCTTCTAGTGATGGGGGATAGTGCGGGAAACACGGGCAACCCTCTACTACTACCACCTAGGAACACAATTTGTGAGAGATGCAGTTACACAAAATGGTCACTTTCAAAGTCACCATCTCCCCTGCCCTCCCTCACCAGCTAGGGTCAAACAAAAAACTTCTCTAAAGCTGATTACAACCTCCTAAGGGAAGGTATAAACAGATTCACAGTGCCCTCCTCCTCCATAGGAACTGGCACTATACCTCTCAACTGTACAGATTTTCGCAGAATGTCCAGATTTGTGCCTCATATTTTTGGTCCATTTTTCATAAAATTGTGGTTTTCTGGCAAATTACTGGTAAATCCCTAAAGATTGAAATTAGAAAATAATGGCAGACATTTGAGTTTCAGACTTCATACCCTTCAGAAAATTCATGTTAATGCAAAACCTGTTATTCTATCAACTTTCTAAGTTTGTAAGAGCAGTATTTAAGAATTGTCCCTATTTTTGGACCTTTTTCCCACTTTTATATATGGTTTTGTCAAGATTTCTTGCTCTGAGAGGCTGAGTGGTATGACTGGCACATATTTCCAAACCTACACCAAAGTGCTATTCGAGCATTTATATAGCTGCATGGAATAAAGAATAATCAACAGGACAAAATCCTCCTCATCAAGGATGAGTAAACCTGTCTGGTGGACATCTGCAATAAATAAACTCTATAATAAAAGGAAAAAAATTGTTCTCCAGGGCCAAGAAGGAGCAGGTGCCTAAGTGAAAACAATCTTTCCTTAGCCTGAACAAGAAAATAAAAACACTAGTGAAATCCTCCAAAGTAAATTTTGAGTCCAAACCGGACACATCTATTAAAGACAGTCATAAGGCTTTCTTCACATATAGTCGCAATCATAAGGGAAGCACTCAGATCTGCTAAAAACTGATGGTCAAGGACACCACATACACAAACACTGTAGATATAGCCAACCTGCTGGCAGACAGGTTCAGTGATAACTTCACCCCTCTGTCCTCCATCAGTAAAACAGAACATTACCAGTACCTGCCCCTCTCCCCTTATCTCTATGGAGCAAGTCATCAATGCTTTCTCAAATGCAAAACATGCAGCCTCCATGGGACCCGATAACATCCCAGGCTGCATCCTACATGAACTCAGGCAGGAACTTGCAGCACCATTAGGCACCCTATTCAACCAAATCCTGTGTACCAGCTTCATCCCAGCTGAGTGGAGGATAGCCACTGTCATCCCTTTGTACAAAGGTGGAGCATCCACCTATCCAGGAAATTATAGACCCATCAGCCTTAACCTGATGTACAAGGCCATGGAGCAGATTATCATGGACCTCATTAACAAGGACCTTGGCAACCTCCATACACTTGATCCCACACAGTTTGGTTTCATCAAGGGGAGGTCATGCCTGTTAAATTTGGTCGACTTCTTTGAGATAGTCACCAAGGGCATGGAGGAGGGGAAGACGGTGTACACCTCCTACCTAGACCTGGCCAAAGCTTTCAATACTATTCCCCACTCAGGTATAATAGATAAACTCTCTAAACTAGGCATCAATCCATATGTTACCAGATGGGTAGCAATCTGGCTCACTGATAGAACCCACCTAGTCAAAATAGGAAAGCCACCTCAAGCAGTAGACCCATAATGATTGCTGTACCCCAGGGATTGGTCTTGGGGCCTCTGATGTTTGGGATATACTTTCCTGAGGTGCAGGCCAAAACCAGTGGGCTATGGCAGACCAAGTTTGCAGATGACGACAAGCTGGGTGCTGTTATCAATTCCTCTAGTGATGTGGACATCCTCCAAGAGAGTCGTACCCAAACAAATGACTGGTGCCAGGACCATGGCCTCAAACTGAATGCCAAGAAATGCATAATCATCATCCCCTTTGGGGAGAGTGATGTCCCCACAAATTTCACATTGATAATAAGGTCCTAAGCATGCAATCAATCATGAGGGACTTGGCCACCCAGGTTGATAGCAAACTGACTTTTGACCAACATATTTCCTCCATTGTATGGAAAGCTTTCTACATGGCCCACCTCATTAGTAAGAATATCTCATCCAGGGACAAGGTGGTCATAACATCCCTGTATTCTTTGCTTATAAGAACCATTATTGAGCGCAATGTCCCTTTCGGCATGTACCTCATAAAGCACACGCAGCAGCTGGGTAGACCACATAGGTTCCTCACCAGGAAAATCCAGGGCCTCAAACATCTACCCTGCACAAATAGGCTATAGACCCTGTCCCTCTACTCAGTCTTCTACAGACTCCTCAGAGGTGACCTCTGTCTGGCATAAAAAACAATCTCAGATGCTGCCTTGATGGGACTGCTGCACATCTGCAATTCAAGCTCCACTCAAGTAACCCGCATGTGTGACCTCAGCCTGGTCTGTGACATCACTAATACTTGTTATCAGGACAGATTTGTGTCCCAGGGACTTTCCCTTTTGTGGAATAGACTCCCTGTCCACGTCAAGCAGACTACCTCATTAACCTTTTTTAAGTGCAATTGGATAACTGGGTGGTGAACAGAAAATCTGCCCCTGGGATTCCACCTGTGTCCCTGCTGGACAGTGGCATAGGGTGCTGACTGATTGGAACATGGGCTAAATTCTTGGCTAGGCTTGTAAGGGCCTCGGGGCCAATAGCCTAGTAACTTCCTATGATCCTATGAAACAGAGTCAGATGACCAGATGTGTGTGATATCATCCTGTAAGCCAGAAATAATATTTAGATATTAGTAGGAGATTTCTCTCAGTATTCTGTATTCTGTCTTGGATTTGACAATAAGGACCACTCACCCACATCATCTTGGCTTGCTCTATTCAGTAAGCAGGAACAGTAATTCTCTAGATTAGTCAGAAAAATAGTGAGAATAGGTGAGCAGTGTTTATTCTGTAACTGTGTGAATCTTTCGAGCTGTGTTATTTTTAAATTTCCTGTGACTGAAACTCTGGTGTTTACCATAAATAGATAATTAATATTTTCATATTCTTTTATTATTTATTATTAAACATATTTAAACTTTTCATTGTGAATGGTCCTTTTAGAAAAATACTTAAGTTTAAAAAGTATTTGCATATATTTATTTGGTGATAACTTTGGCCACTCCTGAAGCCTTGCTGTTTGGGCAACATTACCATTGGAATTAATATTAAGTTTACTCAGTATAATTGAATACCCTTTTAAGAGCCGTATAGTAACTGACTGGTGGCAGTGAATTTATCTCATTGTCTGTGTAAAGTTGGTAGAGCTACTTGGAGTAGGAACACAAAACACTGGTTTCACAGAGAGGGTGCAGGAAGACTTGCTTGGCACTCTGCTGAGGACCAAACCTTACAGCTGTGCCAGTGGGGAGTGGGGAGTCATAATGGGGAGCTGGAGGGAGACAGATATAGATATCCACACCATGGTCTGAGTGTGTTCCCTGTGTGCTCTTAAGGGAAATTTTGCTTGATGCAGAGAGGTCTACATCTAGAAATAATGAGTGTATCCATTTGTATTCCAAGTGAACACCCTTCTCCAGTGACAGTGGTGAGGACTCAGGCTCCTTGATTATTGGCCCAAAGTGGGGACATCGCAGCATTAATGGGGTCTTGCAGCAGCCTCAGCAAGTGCTGAAGAATTGCACTTCAAAACTAGAGAGGCCACCATATGACATGGAAATGCCAGGATTCTCACGGCTGTTCCTAGGTAGTATTAAAGTGGTCCTGCAGTCTGTAGATTGAGCAAATGTTCCTTTTTTAAGGTGATCTTTAGGCCCCCAGGTTCAGTAAGCAATGAAGAAGAAGAAAATGTCTACATTTGTCAGACAGTCCACCATATGCCGTGGAACAGCCAGCATTCTCACAGCTGTTTCTATACAGTATTAAGCTAATGTTGTGGCCTCCAGCCTCAGTAATTGCTGAAGAACTATGTTTCAACATTTATTAGAGTGCCCACATTGTACAGTGTAATTGCCAGCACTTTCACAACTGTTTCTAGTTAGCATTAAGATAGCGTTGTGGAGGAGCTGCCAGCATTCTCACGGCTATTCCTAGCTACTGCAGACAGTGACATTCCATTAGTGTCTTTGTGACTTACACATGCTGTGCTCAGCAGTGCTGAAGTATCCTAAGAGGCTAACACCTTTAGGGAAATACCTTGCTGTCTTTCCTTTTTACTGACACTACAGATGACTTTCACCTGCTACTTTTAGTTTTATGTTCCATTTGATTTAAATACTCAGAATGCATCCAAGGTGGACTGCTATTGACTGCCCTGTTGATTGCATTGCTACTAAAATAGGCTAGCAGAGTAGTTGTAAGGCTAGCAGAGTAGTTGTCCTATATTCTTAGGCTCTAGTGTACAATTTTAACTAGTCAGTACACCTGCATGTCGTAAAAGCGTACAACTAGAAATTTAAAAGAAGCACTTACTAAAACACTTTCTCCACCACCAAACTGCTCAAGATTTTTACAGTGCATATTCATGTACTGATTGGCTCCTACTCATTGTTCATTAGGGTTTTCTTCACTTTCTTATCACCCACCCCCTCCACCGTATGATGGCATATTTAGATGCATGCAAATCACAACACAAGTGTAGATCCAGTACTAAACTGCTCTATATAGCCTTCACTAGTAATTATACCATACTACTTGGGCTGTTACATTATATAAATATAATAATTAATTGTGGTTTATCTTGTACAGTAGAGTTACTAATTGCAAAACATATGTCTTAATAAAGTTCCCTACTACCCATATAATCCTATTCCTACCATAACATGCATTACTACATTACTTAAAAACCTACAAGCATTGAGTATTAGTTAACTACATCTAACTGCAACTTCATATTTTCAAACAGGTAGATCATATTTGTGCACTACTAATGTAATAAACTTTTATTAGCTATAAAACAATTAAACAATATACTTTTTGGAATGCCCATAGCCAATTTACAAAATATGCTACAACTACAAACTATAATGGATACAACTTTAAAGTAAAGCTAGATTTTCTGACTACCAATGTCTGCTTCAACCTAATGAACAAGGCAGACATAAACAAAAGACAATGCAAGGACTGCAATACTAGATGACAGAGTATTTGAATAAAATACTACATGCAAAAAAATTAAAAACAAAAAAAGACCTCATAATAATAAAAACAATTAGTAATATTCTGCTGCACAATAACAAGCACATAATTACAGATATTCTCGTCTCTGGTAAAATCAGACTCAATCAAAGACCAACATGCTTAATTCTCTGGACTAAAAAATAATATTCATTACTGTCAGATTTATAATAACATAAAGGAATTGCACAGTTGAACTGAATATAATAATCCAGACATTTTAAGTATAATTGAAACCTGGATGTTTATCATACTGATCACTGCTTCAGTAGCCTTATCTTTATGGGTTATATCTTGCCAAGAATATAACAGTTGGCCAGCTTCCAAAGATTCAGGGCACCTTCCATGCCACCAAACTGCCAAACAGCTTGAGATGAGATAAATAAAAGACACATTTAGGTGTGAAGCCCTTCAGAGCTTTACTACCATGAAAGAGTATGCTCCTCTGAGGCTTTCAAGGATCAAATGTTGGCTTACACTATTCTTTGCTAGGCAGATAAGTTCCCTTTGGAAAAAAAACTTCCATTTTCTTATTTTTGTTTTATTACTTTTCTCTTCAGGAAAGTTATTTTAAAGCTAGGAGTGTTGTGTTTAATGAACTGTCTAGAGATGTACTTTTAGATGGAACACTTGCTTTTTCTGTCTTTAAAAGTAGTATAAAGTAAGTGAAAACATTTTTTTCTGTAGAGAAATTGTATTTATTTTTCTTTTGTGGGGTTGGCATGATATGTTGAAGTGTGTTTTACTGACTTTGTAAAACAAATACAATTTTTGGACTGGAAGTGTTTACCAGCAACACTGCTTGTCTTCCCTTGGAAAAAGGCACCATTTTTGTCTTGACCATGGAACAGACTACCAGCCTCATAGTCAATGCTTCTTCCAGCCACAAAAAGAAAAAAATTAAGCAAACAACTTTTGTCACCACAACAAGCTAGCAATTTGCTTCAGCTGCAGGTGTGTTAGTCTGCTGTGAACATTTAATGTACCTCAGGCTACTCAATTTTATCACGGATCCCTTTAGTGTAGCATCTTCAGCCACAATGGAATGGGAGTTAACCACATCCTCAGCAGCTGTTGGGGGGTGCCCTCAGTGGGGAAGGGAAAGCCACTCTTGTCGGCCTTGTGAGAGGGAACAGGAAAGGTTTCACCATTGTGCCAGAATGCTGGCCCATCCCTGGCAAAGCTGCTGCTACCATTAGTAACACAGTTCACCCCATTTTTTTCTTCAAAAAGCAAAAGAATTAGATAATAAAGACATTATTTAATAACATGGGCTTGTGTATAATAACACTACTGTCTTAATGTGTCATAAATGACATATACTACACTGAACATCAAGGAGAAGCAAGATGATTTTCTTATATAAGTTAATGTGCATAACAAGTCATGTAATTGCTTTAACTTGAATTGTAGTTTTTGTAACCCATCATGACCATATATAATACTTAAGTGGTTACCAAGGAAACTAATGTTTATACATGACATCAAACTGACAAAGTTGTCCAAGAGAAACAACAGAAGCTTGAATTTGAAATGTCACAGAATGTAACAATCATATTCTGAACAAATAGTATTAAATTGACAATAGACACTCAGTTTAATAACATGGGCTTGTGTATGATAACACTATTGTTTTAACTTGTCATAAATGACATACACTATATTGAACATCAAGGGGAAGCATGATGATTTTCTCATATAATTAAATGTGCATAACAAGTCATATAATTGCTTTAACTTGAATTGTGGTTTTGTAACACATCTTGACCATACATAATACTTAAGCTGTTACCAAGGTAACTAATGTTTTATACATGACATTAAACTGACAAAGTTTCTCAAGGGAAACAATAGAAGCCTGAACTAGGGATGTCACAGAATGTAACAATTACATTCTGAACAAATAGTATTAAATTGACAATAATCACTCAGTTTAACCTTTGGTGATTATACAAACTAGAACGTTGCCATTTAAATCTAAAAACTTTCAGTATATGCCATAAAATGGCAATTTATGAATATGGAAGGGGAACTTGTAATCATTAATTGCAATAAGTGAATTTGTTGTTTTTAACCTATAATTTCACTAATTTTATAATAAGAAATGACAGGTATGAAAATCCTTATGTGTAGGAAATGGGGGGAGAGGGATGCACTGATAATTAAAATGCACTAACTTTCATCAATGTTTGCATAAAACAAACTTGATGCTTTAAGTAAGTTAGCAACAAACAAAGTGATTACTTAAATGCTGGCAAACAATGAAATATAACTTCTGATATATCCAGTAAAATACATTGTATTATAAACATTAGGTATAAATATTATTGCCATCTATTTATATTAAGTAATAAGTTCTGAAAGACTTCATCAGTAAGGGTGAATATGTTAAATAACTGTGTGCTATAATATTTTATTGAGATTTTATATATGATACATCCTACTTTACTATGATTGAATTGCTTGTCATCTGTCTTTCATGTAAATATTAATTGCTTATACAATTAGTAGACATTTATATTGTATCAGAATTCTGTCTAATCTACAATAGTACTATATCTGTTCAAAATAAAATAAATATTGTTTATTCCTATTACAAATATTCTCCATATGATAATTCAATTTATGGAGCTCAGATGTTCTGGATTGTCAAGGTATGAGTGATAATCTGATGGACTTAGGTTTATCCATCAGATTAGGAATGATAACAAAAAAGTATGAACATGACCTGGATACAAGCCAAAAATAATTATTTATTCACAAATAAAGTAAGCGCTTTCGTACAGGATAGTACTTGTACTTCTTCAGACAAGACAATACTGAATGCAAGACCTTATATACACTCTCCCAGAATGTAAATCTAATGAGCTCTATCACATGGTCAATTAAACATTAATTACATTAAATAAAAGACCTAGCTTGGAATAATATAAGAAAATCATTAGAAAATACATTGAAAAATACATTTCAAAATACCTCAGAAGTGTACATTAGAAGTATATTGGAAAAGTAGCTACTAAACCTGGTAAAAATGTTAAATAATAATTATAAGACTGAAAAATGAATGAATATTAATAAATTAGATAAGAAATTAGATAAAAAATGGATAAAAACAACAATAAAAATATTATTATTATTATGGTGATGAAAGATAAAAAGTGTGGTGAAAAATGTGTGATCAAAACAAGGGACTGAATAGATATAAAGATACATGTGTATGTATGTACTAAGTCCTGTTTAAAACTGAATAAATATGAAAAAATATGAAAAAAACATTCTTATGCACCATAAGGATGTTAAAATTCATCTATTTGAATTTAAATACCTTGTAAAAATAGTAACAGTAGTAACATAGATGAATGCATAAAATGAACAATTTAAACAATCTAAAATTCTGAAAAAAATACCAAGAAAAATAAAGGCCTTTATCTTATAAGGCTCCTCAGTTTAAGTATGCAAGCTATGGAGCACATTTCATTAATCCTTGGGTGCCTAAATGCATCACACCTTAGCTGCCACAACAATTTACGTTTCTTCAATCTCAAAGAGGTGGGACCACCTCTAATATGTATCAATAACTCTAAATCCAAAAACATCTTTTGGTGAATTGATAATATGTTTAGCCAATGCATTCTCTATCCTTTTATTCCTGATAGCATAAAGGTGCTCATGCATTCTGTCTCTTAGTCTTCTGTCAGATTTTCCTATGTAAATGACAGGACACATTTTGCACTGGGCCAGGTATATAATGCTACGAGTATTGCAATTGTATCTTCCCTTGCATAAAAATCTCATATTCCTGATTTCAAAAGAGAGTCCTGTGCTCAGATGTTTACAATAGGGACAGTTTTCACATTTGAACATTCCTTTAATCCTAGGATTGTCTATTCCCCTCTGCTCCAACATGGCTTTTAGATTAATACCCTTTTTGAATATGATTCTGGGTTTACTTAGTAAACTAACTCTTAAGTTTGTATCAGCTACTAAGTCCCAATTCTTGTTTATTATGCATTTAATAATGTATGCTTCATTACTAAATGGGGTCACAAATGTGATGGAAAAATCCATAAATGGATCTACAGAGGAATGCATAGTGAGTCTATTATTATGTAGACTGAAAGAGCTATGGTCATTTCCAATCACAAGTAAGGAATCATTTAAAATGGCTTTATAAAACTCTGTTGCTCTCTTAGATGTGACCTCCTTTATAATGTCCTCTAATAGGGGCTGTGGGTAACCACACTTAAGAAACATTTCTTTTAGGAACTGGCATTCATTTAAAAAGTCGTGATACTTGGATACCATTCTGGCTGCTCTAACCAGCTGTCCTTTGACCACTGATGTCTTCTGATGGTCAGGATTGGAGCTAGTATAATGCATAATTGAATTAGAATACATTTTCTTTCTGAAGATAGTGGCCACTTAACATTGTTTGACATTATCTTTACTCAAATTGATATCCAAGTAGGATATGGTTTCCCTGTGGAACTCACTAGTGAATTTGAGAAAGTCTGTAGTAGTGTTGATGAAAGACATGAATTCTGTGAAAATAGATGCGTTGCCCTTGAAAATGATAAAAATATCATCAAGGTAACATGTGTAGTAATGAATATATTCCTGAAAGGGGTTGTTCTTGAAAATATATTCCTTTTCCCAATACACTATGATCAATTGAGAGAAACTGGCCCCACATGGTGACCCTATGGCGACCCCCTTGTTCTGAAAATAATATGATTTTTCAAACAAAAAGAAATTGTTTGTGAGAATTAGATCTAAAAATTTTTGTATTAAGTACAGATCATCATCACTGATGCCTTTCTGGACTAACAAATGGCTAATCCAGTCAATACCTAGTTCATGAGGGATCATCATTTATAAGCCCTTGACATCCACTGTAACAAAATTATAATCCTCAGTATAATCCAACCCATTGATGTTAGCCAAAAAGGACCAAGAGTCCTTGCAGACTTGTATTTCATCTGTTAAAAATTTCTTAAGAAAATTATCCATGAATTTGGCCATGGGGTAAGTAATTTAATTATATCCATTAAGAATAGGGCGCAAGGGAGGAATGTATAAATTTTTACGAATCTTAGGTGTTCCAAATATGATTGGAATCTGTGGTGCTGGGACTGTGAGGTAGTTAAACATCTCTAAGGTAATACATGCTTCTATGAATATATCATTAAGGAATGTTCTGATCTTCCTATAAGCCCCACTGAACTCATTCAAAGATACCAGTTTATAACTATCTGTCTCTAACATACATTGTATTTTCATTTTATAGAAGCCATAATCAAAAATCACAATGCCTCCACCCTTATCTGGTTGAGAGATTCTTAAACCACTTGTAGTTAAGTTGGTTATAAGATTTCTTTCATCAACATTCAAATTATAACAGTTAGTTGTGCTCACAGAAGATCTAAACATTTTAATATTCTGTAAATCAAACTCACAAATCAAAATCTGCTAAAGTGGGGTTAAGAACAGGATTATAAGGGCTATACACATGAAATTCATTATTACAATTAACATTATGTGTACTCAAAAGAAGTTTTAAATTTAGCTTTCTGACAAAAGGTTTCAAGTCAATAATGCCACAGGGAAGGAAGAAAAGTTGAAAACTTTAAAGTCACCCATTGTATTAGAATTATGTTCATTTGTCTCTACTCAGGGTACATTAAAGTAGAATTATCATCCAAGGGAGGGGAAACAGGCTCACTTATGTAAAGTAAGCTGCTGTCCCTCATGCAGTCAGTGGTAGTGTGTACAAAATCTGATTCAAACCCCAAGTTAGGAACAGAGTTACTATTATGCCTGGGAGAAAAAGAAAAAGACTCACCAGTAGTAGATAAACTGATGTCAACTATCTCTGAAACTGTTGTTTGTTCCTGCGGTTCTTTTTTCTGTTGTTTCTGTAGTTTGGATTACCCTGTGCAGAGTTCTGGTTTCCCTGAAAATTTTGATCATTAATGCTGTTATTCTGATGTAATCCATTTGTAAAATTCTGTCCATTATGATTAATTTTTTGATTTTGAATCCGTTCACGATGTCTGGGTGCTTCAGCTGCTTGTAAAGCAGCATCTCCTTCCTTGGGCATGTTAAAACGTATGACATCATCATCACTCATTATTCTAGGCATCTGATTGGATGGACAATCTGTCAATCCCCATTGTTGAGACTCAGTGGGGCGGGGATAGGTACTTCTCTTGCTGTATTCATTTTCATCCCTGTTAAGCTTTTTAAGCTTGATAGCATGGAATTTGTGCATTTGTGCATCTATACCAGTAAAGATGCGGTCATAATCAAACTTATACCTGTGAAAATCAGTATTATTTTAATAGTTTCATCCAAAACACATATACTCTCTTCTAAAGATTTAATCTGTTCGTTGTAGTTTTTAATAAAGCATTCCAACAACTGGATGCCTTGCTGATTGAATAGCTGTATGAGCTCTAAATAAAAAGGAGAATCAGGAATTAACCCAGTAGGATAGCACCATTTTCTTAAGCCTTTTGGCACAATGCCTCTACTAATGCATTCACGGAAGTATAACACCTCCAGTTGTAGTTTTTTCAATTTAAATGAATAATTGTCCAAAGTCCTAAGATTGGTGCTAATATCAGGTGGTGTATTACAGACAGAAATGTTAGCTGGGTTGGTAGTGTTAAAGTTGAAATGGGGCATAGGTTGCAACCATCTAGACAAACTGTCCACAGTATCAGAGTTGGAATGAGAAGCTACATTTGTGTTGGAAGTCAATGAGAGTGGGCATTGTGAAGCAGAAATATTATCAGTAACATTACATCCAGGTTAGCAGTCTCATGGGTAGTAGGTGCATTCAAGTGTTGTGATGTCCCTCGCATGTCGGAATTCTCCTCTCCGTGCCTAGAGATATTGGAAGTCCCAGGACCAGGCATAGAAGCAGCTATAGGGGAGGGCAAACAACCCTCCCTGAGACTGGGAGATGTGGCTGATTTCTTATAGCAATAACCCACGCCTGGGTGTGGGGTAATGCTGGATTTACCCACGGTTGGCGTGGTTTGGTCACGAGGGTGAAGCCCGAGTGGCCAAACAAAGTCAACCATGGGTAAATCCAGCATTACCCATGCCCAGAAGTGGGTTATTGCTATTATACAATGACATTATTTAAGAAAAAAAATAATTACTTTTCTTAAATAATGGCATTGCATAATGCCTCCTTGCTGCCCTTCTGCAGCTGTCTGGTATTCTGCAGCAGTTCTGATGTACTGTGCATGCCTAGCAGTACATCAGAGCTGTGGGCAAAAGCAACGGAGAAAGCAAGATCTCAGTTGCTTTTTACTGTTTCACTATGTTAAATGGGTTTAACATAGCGAGACAGCTTTAAAAAAAGCAACGTAGAATCTCTGTTGCTTATTTTAAAGCTGTCTCGCTATGTTAAACCCATTTAACATAGCGAGACAGTTTTGAAAAAAGCAATGGAGAAAGCAAGATCTCCGTTGCTTTTTACAAACTGTCTCACTATGTTAAATGGGTTTAACATAGCGAGACAGCTTTAAAATAAGCAACGGAGATCTCCTTTGCTTATTTTAAAGCTGTCTTGCTATGTTAAACCCATTTAACATAGCGAGACAGGTTTAAAAAAAAAGCAACGGAGAAAGCAAGATCTCCATTGCTTTTTACATACTGTCTCGCTATGTTTTAAAGGAGTTTAACATAGCGAGACAGCTTTAAAAAAAAGCATCAGAGATCTCCGTTGCTTTTTTTAAACCTGTCTCGCTATGTTAAACTCCTTTAACATAGCGAGACAGTGTTTTAAAAAAGACTTATACTAATGGAAAAAGTCCGGGCGACCGGACCTTTTTCCATTAGTATAAGTCGATTTACAACATGCACGCTGACCAATCAGCATCCACGTTTTGGAATATTAATGGGGGTCATGCTATAATAGAGTTGTTAACCACCATACTGGCCAAATCATCCACTTTCTTATTCAAGGCATGTATCAGGCAGGTTAAGGCACCAATATCTTGGGTAGTATTCACCTACATGAATTCCATAGGAAATAAAGAAGGAGTGCCAAGACCAAGATCAGTATACAAAGTGAAGCACAAACTGGATACTATGAAAATGCAAGACAAACTTGGAAAATAACAAAAAAGTATGAATATGACTTGGATACAGTCTAAAAACAATTATTTTTTCACAAATAAAGTAAGCGATTTCATACAGGATAGTACCTGTGCTTCTTCAGATGAGACAAGACAATACTGAATGCAATACCTTATATACACTCTCCCAGAATGTAAATCTAATGAGCTCTATCACATGGTCAATTAAACATTAATTACATTAAATAAAAGACCTAGCTTGGAATAATATAAGAAAATCATTAGAAAATACATTGAAAAATACATTTCAAAATACCTCAGAAGTGTACATTAGAGGTTTATTGAAAAAGTAGCTACTAAACCTGGTAAAAATGTTAAATAACACTTATGAGACTGAAAAATGAATGAATATTAATAGATTAGATAAAAAATTAGATAAAAAATTGATAAAAATGACAATAAAAATTATTATTATTATTATTATGGTGACAAAAGATAAAAAGTGTGGTGAAAAATGTGTGATCAAAGCAAGGGACTGAATCGATATAAAGATACATGTGTATGTATGTACTAAGCCCTGTTTAAAACTGAATAAATATGAAAAAATATGAAAAAAATCATTCTTATGCACCATAAGGATATAAAAATTCATCTACTTGAATATAAATACCTTGTAAAAATAGTAACAGTAGTAACACAGATGAATGCACAAAATGAACAATTTAAACAATCTAAAATTCTGAAAAAAATACCAAGGAAAATGAAAGCCTTTATCTAATAAGGCACCTCAGTTTACGTATGCAAGCTTCTTCTTCTTCTTTCAGCTTTTCCCGGTTAGGGGTCGCCACAGCAGAACTCAGGTCCGCTAATGATTGGCAGTAGATTTTTACAGTGCCGAGGTGCCAGCTCGACGCCCAACCTTTAATGAAGGCACTCCTATTCACGCATGTCTTTCGAACACCAGCCACTCGACCACAGGAAGGACATGCAGACTCCACACAGAAGGTGCTCCAGCCGAGAATCAAATGGGAGAACCTCCTGCTATGAGGCGACAATGCTACCGCTGCACATATATAAATCAAAACAAGTACCATACATACTTGTGCATACATTTTTATATCTGTATTAATATAAATGCAGCAATGCATATAGATGCAGCATCATTGTTCATAGTTTTTTTGTACTGTCAAGATTCTAAGTGTAACTTTTTAATACTGCTCATGAGGAATTTTTCACTATGCAGATGGCACATTTCATTAATCCCTGGGTGCCTAAATGCATCATGCCTTAGCTGCCACAACAATTCACATTTCTCTAATCTCAGAGAGGTGGGACCACCCCTAATAGTTGTGTCAACTGTATCAATAACTCTGAATTCAAAAACAAGTTCTGGTGAATTGATATTGTGTTTAGCCAGCGCATTCTCTATCCTTTTATTCCTGATAGCGTAAAGGTGTTAGTACATTCTGTCTCTTAGTCTTCTGTCAGATTTTCCAATGTAAAAGACAGGACACATTTTGCACTGGGTCAGGTATATAATGCTACGAGTGTTGCAATTTTATTTACCCTTGCATGAAAATCTCACATTCCTGATTTCAAAAGAGAGTCCTGTGCTCACATGTTTACAATAGGGGCAAATTTCACATTTGAACATTCCTTAAATCCTAGGATTGTCTATTCTCCTCCACTCCAACATGGCTTTTAAATGAATACCCTTTTTGAATATGATTCTGGGTTTACTTGGAAAACTAACTCATAAGTTTGTATCAGCTACCATTAAGTCCCAATTCTTGTGTATTATACGTTTAATAATGTATGATTCATTACTAAATGGGGTCACAAATGTGATGGAAAAATCCGTAAATGGATCTACTGAGGAATGCGTAGTGAGTCTATTATTGTGTAGACTGAAAGAGCTATGGTCATTCCCATTCCCAAGTAAGGAATCATTTAAAATGGCTTTATAAAACCATGTTGCTCTCTTAGATGTGACCTCCTTTATGATGTCCTCTAATAGGGGCTGTGGGTAACCACGCTTAAGAAACATTTTTAGGAACTAGAATTAACTTAAAAAGTCATGGTACTTGGATTGCATTCTGGCCACTCTAACCAGCTGTCCTTTGACCACTGACTTCTTCTGACTTCTGCCTTCATTTTCCTTGGTATTTTTACAGAACTTTAGATTGTTTAAATTGCTCATTTTGTGCATTCATCTATGTTACTACTGTTACTATTTTTACAAGGTATTTATATTCAAATAGATGAATTTTAACATCCTTATGGTGCATAATAATATTTTTTCATATTTTTTCATATTTATTCAGTTTTAAACAGGACTTAGTACATACATACGCATGTATCTTTATATCTATTCAGTCCCTTGTTTTGATCACACATTTTTCACCACACTTTTTTCTTTGTCACCATAATAATAATAATAATTTTTATTGTCATTTTTATCGATTTTTATATCTAATTTCTTATCTAATTCATTAGTATTCATTCATTTTCCAGTCTTATAAGTGTTACTTAACATTTTTACCAAGTTTAGTAACTTTTTTCCCAATATACTTCTAATGTACACTTCTGAGGTGTTTTGAAATTTATTTTTCAATGTATTTTCTAATGATTTTCTTATATTATTCCAAGCTAGGTCTTTTATTTAATGTAATTAATGTCTAACTGACCATGTGATAAATAGAGCTCATTAGATTTTCATTCTGGGAGAGTGTATATAAGGTCTTGCATTCAGTATTGTCTTGTCTTGTCTGAAGTACATGTACTATCCTGTACAAAAGAACTTACTTTATTTGTTAATAAATAATTATTTTTGGAGAGTATCCAGGTCATGTTCATACTTTTTTGTTATTTTCCAAGTTTGTCTTGTGTTTTCTTAGATTAGGAATGATTTTCATTCCATGACTAGTGTGGATTTTAACTTTGTTAACATTTATTAATTTTAATTTATTTCACAAAAACATTTTAGTATGCCTGACCAAAACATTACTTTATTGGTAAACATTCAAAGTATACAATTCATAATTTCCTTTAAAAGCTCAAACATGTACTTTGTAGTTATCAGAGGAAAATGTTCAATAGTCATAATAAAACAAAAAATACGTAGTCTAAATAACCTAAGATGGATTTGGCTTTATTATCTTTAAATACCAGTGGCTTAAACAATCCGAGCAAGAAATAAAATCTATTAAAATCATTAAAACTGACCAAAGTACAAATTGTCTTCCTTCAAGAAACTCATTTCAAAACAAATGACAATTACAAATGGTGTCCTAAGGAATATATGATATTGGCACAATCTACTTATAAAACAAAGACAAAAGGGGTAACAATTTTATGGAAAACAAATGTGATTAACCCAGAAATCATTTATAAGTATAAAGATAAAGAAGGCCTTATGGCAATAGTAATAGTTAAATATAATAACAGAATATGGACCCTAGCTAATCTATACTGGTTCCCAGGCATTGGAATAGGAACTGTTAAAAAACAGTTGGATTTAATTTCCAATAAAGGCAACATAATATTAGGAGGAGATTTTAACTGTATATTTGATATTTCTGAAACTACAAATAAAAGACTGCTGCATACATCTGCTGTATCAAAAGCTTTAAACAGGTTGGTAGAATCATTTCATCTTGTAGATACTTTCAAATTTAAAGAGGATAAATCTTTGTTGTTTTCCCATCAAGATCACAGATTTGGTACCCAAACTAGAATAGATAAAATATTTGCTGCCCATGACTTAGACTCTAAAATCATTAATTTCTCAATCGTGCCCTGCCCCTTTTCAGACCACAATTCATTGATACTAAAACTTCAAAATGGGTACAGACCATTAATCTTTAACTCCAAAATTCCAGGATATATAACTAAAATTAAAGAGTTCAAACCCTAGGTATTATCTGAATTACAGTTCATCTTAGATAATAATTACACCACAGAGATAAATAAAATAATGATATGGGACTCATTAAAAGCTTACATATATGGTAAAACCCTAACTTGGTATAAAAAATATAGAATGGGATTCTGAATTATTAGATCTGCAATCCAAATTTTGTTAGTAAAAGCTGAAAAAAATCTAAATCATTTGGAGATGAAAAAGAAAGTGGAAGTATTAAGCAATGCATACAACAAAATTCTAACACATAAAACTAATTTAGCTTTAGAAAAACTAAAAATTAATACCTTGGCCACTTCTCCCAAATACCTACATAATTTATCCACAAGAATCAAAATACAATCAAAAGCTAATAACATTAAAAGTATCTTCCATGATAAGAAAGGGAAAAATGTCTCTGATATAGGTGACATTCTTGATGTCTACAGAAATCACTATATGGAACATTTCCAAAAAGAAAATATACATATCATTGGATTGCTACAGGGATTTGGTCAACCGCTGCTATATAATTTGGTGTACTAATGGTTACTAAACAACTGCTTTTGGTCTTGGGTATTTTCCAGTGCTGAATATACATAATAGTTAACTAAAGCCTATCAGTATTTCTTGTCAAGTATCAGACAATGGACAAGTGGAGAAGTGGTGTTTATTTATATCAGCTGCCTTTCCTTTTGTTTCATGACCCTTTTTTGGATTATTTGTGGCTTTATCTGATTGCATTGGTGATTACCAAACTACGTTGAAGTGGAGACTTGGAGCCGATTTGCATCAGTTTGTACTGCAGACTATTAAACAACTAAGAAGTGGAGAAGTTGAACTCATCTGCATTGGCTGGTTTCATATTTTGCTTGTGTCGTACCTCTGGATTAGTTACGGCTTGCAGAACTGCATATGGCTAGTCACACAATTTAATTTATTGTGTTGGTAGTCTGTTTAATATTTCATGGCCAGGACATTATTGCTACATCTTTTTACAGGCCAAGTGACATTGTGGTTTGCAAGCATTTTTTTGTTATGGACTTTTGGGTTTATCTATATTGTCCGTTACAGGTTTCATGAATGGTCACGATCTAGTGGAACATTACAGTAAGTGCCTTTGTGGTGCTGTATTTAACATTCTATTTAATACTATGCCAGTGTTGACTTTATCTTTTACTTTTGAATAACTTGATATTTGTGGCAGTGAAGTTTATTATTGACATTTGGGGTTGATCTATAATGTTTATTATAGTATTCATGAGTGACAGTGACTTATCTATTTTCAAATTAAAATTTTGTCTAATTAGTTCATATATTCAAAAAAATTTTTTGGTGTTTATGAGATTTATTCATGTACTGTAAGATGGTTTGTAACAACAGTTTTTTCTGACATACTATTTGATAAGTTTTTCATTCCCTCTGTTACCCATTAATTTATTCAGGGCTTAATTAACACTACTTTCATCCAAATACATGACACAAACCATGCTTTTCTTCCTTACATCTCCCCTACTAACCCTCACAACCCTAACCTACACTACATTCTCACACACATACATACCACTACCCCACACCACCTACCATACAAGACATACCTTCACACCTACAAAAACCCACATAAGCCTCCCAATAGCCACCTCTTTTTTAATAACAACACATTACTTATACACAAGTACTTTCCACTATCTCACACTAGAAAAATATCAATCAAACTTCACATAGACATTTTACAAACAATCAGACTTCATCAATTATTAAAGAAATACCTCTTTACCTCTGGAGATATTCACCCAAATCGAGGGCCAGGCAACATTATACCCTCAAACAAACACACAGCAGATCTACTTATCATTAACCTTAACACTCGCAGTATATCAAACAAACCCCCTCATGTACACGCATTCATAACTCACTGCTCCCCTGACATTCTAACCATAACAGAGACCTGGCTAAAACCCAGCACACAGAACTAGGAAATTCTCCCTCCAGGATATAATATCCTAAGAATAGACAGGATGGGAAAGAAGGGAGGGGGCGTTGCAATTGTCTATAAAAATATACTTACTATACAAACTCTACAAATCCTCTACCAAAATTTAACACTGCTGAGATCATAGGCTCTATGCTACACCTAAATAAGAAAAAGAGTATCAATATTCTTTGTGCGTACATCCCTCCAGGTAATAATTCTCCAATAACTGAGGAGATTCTTCAATGGGTAAAAGACAACCTCGCACAAGAGACTATTCTACTAGAAACCTAAACACTGATTGGCTAGCCTGCAATTCTAAAACCCCCACTAACTACATCAACCTATACGAATTCCCTCAACTCATTCAAGAACCTACTAGAGTAGATAAAAAGTCCCAAAAGGAATCTATACTAGATTGGACATTAGTAAACTACCCCAAACAAAACTACCAAACAGCTGCATGCCAGATGGACTTAGCGACCACCTCCCTACTTTCCTCCTACGAAAATATATTAACATACCCAAACCTACAGTCTATAGACAAGTCAGAAATGATCGCAAAGTTAGCCCTCTAGATCTCAACACTACATTAAAAAATGTAACTGAGAACCACTACACACCCTTGATTTGGACCAAGCAGTGGACTATTTTAATACTACTCTCACTAAGATCCTAGACGTAATAGCCCCCATAAGAACAATTAGAGCTAAACTTCACTATGCTCCATGGCTTAGTAAGTCCACTAGAGCCCTATTAAAGTCCAGAGATAAGGCATGGAAAACCTGGAAGAAAGACAACATAAGTCTTTTCAAACAAAACTATCAACACCTTAGGAATCAGGTCAAAAAACAGACAATGCATGATAAGCAGAACTGCTACCTAAGCATGCAAAACAAATACTCCAACAACCCTCAAAAGTTCTGGCATGCAATTAACTCCCTACTAAAACTGGGGAAAACCACCACACCAGCTCCCACCTCAACCTTCACAAACACAGATAGCGATATACCCTCCAAATTCAGCCAACACTTTACTGAATCTATTAAATCTCTATCTACTCAACTATCCAAAAATAGCTACTCATCCATGTCAACAGCTCCTAACAATTCATCTCCTTTTACTTTCACACCTGTCCCAGCCTCTTTAATAAAAAAAACTCTTAAAACTTAAACCCACTACTCTGGCAGCAGATGGTTTACCAGCACATTTCCTAAAAATGGCTGCCGACTCCATATCCTACCCAGTCTCAATCCTTATCAACCGCTCTATACAGGAATCCTATATCCCTCGATTGTGGAAAATCTCCTACATTATTCCCCTTCACAAGGGTGGAAATGCTTAAGATTTCTTAAACTACCACCCCATTGCCATTCTGTCTCCTTTATCAAAGATACTAGAGAAATGCATACACTCTCAAGTCATGCATTTCCTAAACTCAAACAATCTTCGCTCCCCTACACAACATGGCTTCCACCCACACCACAGCACAACCACTGCCCTTCTCTCCTTCACAAACCTGGTTAACCAACATAGAAATAACAGATTTGTATCTGCTATATTCCTTGACCTCTCCAAAGCATTTGACATGGTTTCTCACTCCATACTAATAGATAATCTACCTCTTTACCCTTTACCTCCAACACTATTGCTCGGTTTAAAAAATACCTATCAGGCCGACAACAAGCTGTCCTGTGGCAAGGAGTTTTATCACTTCTACTCCCAACTACCATTGATGTATCCCAAGGTTCCATATTGGGCCCACTACTCTTTTCTATCTTCACCAATAACTTACATACCTCTACCCTGCAGGCCTCACTAATCCAATATGCAGATGATTCCACCCAAATCTGCTCAGCCCCTTCTCTTCCCTCCCTACAGCACCCCACCCAGGAATCTTTTGCCTCAGTAGAAAGGTGTATCACTAATATTCAACTCATCTTAAAACCTAACAAAACAAATCTACTTCTTTTCACCCCAAACAAAGCAAAAACCTCTCCACTCTCCTTCTCAATCTCCTCCAATAATGGTATTGTCATTTCACCCTCTCTCCACACCAAGCTACTTGGTGTTGAAATAGATAACAACCTCCACTTTGACATCCATATCTCTCAAACTATAAAAAGGTACATAGAAAATGGGTTCCCTATACAGACAAAAAAACTTTCTATCTGATCAGGCTAAGGTCACCCTAGCTCAAACCCACCTTCTTTCCACACTAATGTATGCAGCCCCATTTCTCACTTATGTTAGGAAATCTGACCTATACAAACTTGAATCCTGTTATAACAAAATTGCCAAGTTTGCTAATAATTCCCCATTCAGAACCCATCACTGCATACCTCTTAGGCAACTTCAATGGCTTGAGCTCCCACAGCTACTAGTCTATCACCAACTTGTCATATCATACAACAACCTAAAATAACCTGAAAAAACTCCCACTCTAAGGCAATTACTGACTAACTACACAACAAATCGTCCACTCTGTTCTGCCAACAAATCACTCCTCTCTATTACCTCAGTTAACAACACAGCAGGTAAAGCTCTATTTTCATACACGATAGCAAAAACGTGGAATAATCTCCCTACATCTGTGACTTCTGCATCAAAATACCATACAATTCAAAACCTCCCTTAAGGCCCATCTTATATGTTCTTGGTTCTGTCCATGTTTCACATAGCCCTAAAACTGTTACCTCCCCACTTTCTCTTTTTCTCTCATAGTACATGCCCCAGTAAGCATGGGTCTTACAAATGGTACCCCTTGACAAACATGAACTTGTTGTAATCTCTGTCTGTTTCTTACTACAAACAGAATGTACATATGTAAATATTGCTGATTTGAATTGTCTGTACTGTTTTCTTTTCTCAATAGATACTACTAGTATAACAAATGCTTTTTTTACCCTGTGTATAATATCATTATTGTTGTTATTTCTTGTTTTGAATTAAGTGGTGCTTTTCTCCCCGGGCCTCCACTGAAAATGGACCTCTTGCAGTTGGACCATCCCAGTTAACAAATGTAAACTAAAATAAATAAATATCGATCAATTAAATCTAGATGAAAAATGTTTTAATATAAAAAAATACCAGAAAATGTAAAACTAGATCTGCAAGCACCCATATCCTACACAGAAATTACAGATACAATAAAAGAGGGTAAAAATAATAAAGCTCCAGGTATAGATGGCATAATTATGGAAATATATACACTTTTTCCTTCAAAGATACTATCCCTCTTCCATAAAACTCTATTAGCAATTCAGTCACAAGCTTTAATACCACACTCTTGGAGATATTCCTTAATCACTCCAATCTTAAAGGAAAACAAATCCCCAAACATCTGTACCTCATATAGACCTATATCATTATTAAATAATGACTATAAGATATTTATGACAATATTAACTAACAGAATGAAAATACCACAATCAAAAACAATAAATAATGATCAAACTGGATTTATATATCATAGACACACACATAATATTAAAGGATAATTTCTCTTTTAGATTATGTTAATAAAGAAACACTCATGATTGGCTTAGATGTAGAGAAAGCCTTTGATTCCCTAAATTGGGACTATTTATTCAAAAACCTAATGCTATTTGAATTTTCTTCATCCTTTGTTCATCTCCTAAAGAATATATATATATATATATACAAATAATTTAGCGTATGTCAAGTTAGGTCCTTTTGCCTCTGAATCTACACATATAACAAAAGGCACTAAACAAGGATGTCCCATGTCACCGATTCTATTTCCTCTGGCTATTGAAATATTGGCAGATTCAATTCATAACAATATAAAAATCAAAGGAATAGATGTTAATAAACAATACAATTCTAAAGTAATGCTATTTGCTGATGACATATTACTAACATTATCTAATACAAAAGAGATATTAGAAGAATTAGATATATTAATTGAAAATTTTCACATGACTTCAGGACTCCATTTCAATAAATCAAAATCAAAATTTTTAAATAAAAAAAGGAACTGCAGACTAAGGGGGATCACATCATAGGGAAAACACGAATCTACCTTAAAATATCTAGGAATTGAGTTATGCAAGGATAATAATGAATTTGTCTCATAAAACTACAATAATATCATCAATACAATTAAAATCTCTGTGGAAAAATGGAACAAAATAATATTAACATTTGAAGATAGACTACGGTTAATAAAAATGGTTTTACTGCCCAAGATCATATATATAGCCTTGGCAATCCAACTGTTAGTTACCAGAAAGGAATATACTTAAAGAAATAAATTCATGCCTAATAATTTTTTTATGGTTTTCCCAAAAGAAACAGAATAGCTTTAATACATCATATCAGACTATGGAAACAGGGAGGATTAAACTTTCTTGATATATAAACAAATATAAAAGCATTAATATCTAAAACAATTTCAGATTGGATAAGCCCAAATGACTCTGCAAATTGGAAAGAATTACTAACTGTAATATCAATAAATGAAGTTGATTTACAAAAAAAAAAATCTAATAACAGATAAAAACAATTTGCCATGTCATATATTATGTATTAGTATGCAATATAACATAACTAAACCCACTAAAACTCGTATGATTAATTATTACATTTAGGAAAATTATTAATGCAAATATATATTTAAAAATCTGGTTTGATCTTTTAACACCATTTATAGTCACAAAGAAATTTTCACATAAAATATATAGAGAAATTATTAATTCCTGGGAACAGAAAGGATTTGTTTGTTGGCTCCAATGTATCAAAGAACTAAAAGTTTTAGATATGCAATTAATAAAAAGAACATACACAATTCCACAACAGGACTGGCTAATGTTACAGAGTATTCTGTTATTCTGTCATTACCGCCCCATAAGCCTGACGAGCCTGGTCTGCAAAGCTATGGAGAGGATCATTATGGAACTCATAAACAAAGACATTGGGGACCTACAGACATTGGATCCTACCCAATTTGGCTTTGTCAAGGGCAGATCCTGCCTTCTGAACTTGGTCGACTTTTTTGAAACAGTCACTAAGGCCATTGATGAGGGTAAGGCAGTTCACACAGCCTACCTTGACCTTGCAAAAGCCTTTGACACAATACCCCACTCAGGCATCATAGACAAACTCACCAGCTTAAATGTAAACCCATATGTCACAAGATGGGTTGCAAACTGGCTCAAGGACAGAACCCACAGGGTCAGAGTTGCTGGAGCTATGTCAGACTCTAAGCCAGTCAAGCGGTGTCCCACAGGGCTCAGTCCTGGGACCCCTCTTGTTCGGCATTTATTTTTCCGAGGTACAGACAAACATAGGAGGATTGTGGCTGACAAAGTTCGCAGATGACTGCAAACTGGGCGCCATAATTGATACTCCAGCGGACACAAACATCCTTCAGAGAGGCCTCATAGAAATGGATAATTGGTGCCAGATCCATGGCCTTAAGCTAAACGCCAAAAAATGTATAGTCATACCCTTTGGGAAAAACAAGGTACCGACAAATTACCACATAGGCGGTAATCCATTAAACGGAAGAGGTAATCAGGGACCTAGGGACCCAGGTTGACAGTAACCTCTCATTTGACACTCACATTGCCAAAGTGGTTAGGAAGACCTTCTATATTGCCCACCTTATCATGAAGGGTTTCACATCTAGATCAAGAGAGGTCATTGTGCCCTGTACTCTTCTCTTATCAGGCCAATGATTGAGTACAATGCCCCATTTGGGATGTATCTCACCCGACACCTGCAGCAGTTGGAAAGACCCCAAAAGTTCCTCACCAAGAGGATAAAGGGTCTTAAACATATGTCATATGCTGCCCGACTGAAAAAACTCCAGCTCTATTCAGTCGCATACCGCCTACTCAGAGGTGATCTGTGCCTGACGTACAAGGACATGTCCTATCCTGAATTAATGGACATGCTCCACCTCAGAAAATCCAAATCCATCAGAGCCACGAGAACAAGTGACTTAAATCTCAACACAGAAATAAATAGAACGTGCTGGAGGGACAGATTCATAACCCAGAGGCTCCCTACACTCTGGAACAGAATCCCAGTCCATGTTAGGCAGAGCCCCTCACTGACTCTATTCAAGAGAAATCTCGACGAGTGGATGGGAGATCGTAGGTTTACCCCAGGGGTCATCTCTTTGTCACTACTAGACAGAGGCATAGTAAACTAAACCCTAAAAGGGTGTAGTATTCTCATCCTAAGGGGTGGTGTAAGCCACATACACTCTGGCTAGGCTTATAAATGCCCTAGGGCAGATAGCCTAGTACGAACCTATGAACCTATTCACAAGATTTAAGTAGAATAATTAGCAATTTTTCATTTAAAGAAATACCTAAGTTTACTAAATACATATATTAAATCATATATAATGACTTTGACATGGGAAACAGTATTTCAAAATTTTACAAAATATTGATAAAGTATAAAACAGCACCCAAAACTGCATATTGAAAATATACAACAAAAGGGCACTCAATGCAGTTAACTGAAGATATTAAAACAAATATCTTATTATCAAAAAAATATACATCCTTTACACAATACTGGAAAGTTTTTAATTGGAAATGCTTGCACAGAGCATTCTTAACCCCAGATAGAATCAGTAAAATTAGTTTTTCCATAAAAGGAATATGTTGGAGATGTGAGCAAGTACACAATGCAGATTGGAACCACATTTTCTTTGATTGTGTTAAAATTAAGCCATTTTGGAATGGTATTAATAATTTTCTATAAGCTTTATTTAATGGATCATTTTATTTAACTAAAGGTCTTGTATTATTAAGTGTGAACGAAGGTCCTCATTTGAAAAGGTCAAACATGTATCTAGTATGGACTATACTTGCAATTTCAAGGATGTGTATAACAAGAAGATAGAATACAAACACAATACCAACTTTGGAAGAATTCTACAACCTACTGAAGACCACAGCATTATTGGAAATTAAAATTAAAGAACTAAGAATTTATCCAAAGCCATTTATCAACAACCCTTGGAGAAAAGTCTTATCGTTGATTGACACTATACAATAATTAATCAGACACTCTGATAATGGATTGGACATACTTATAAAGTAACAGTATACATTAAGAACTGTTATAGTGTCAGGCTAATGTAAATAGTGCACATAGTTATTTAAGATGTTATGTAGAAATACAATGGAATTCATTCAAATGTATCTGAAAATAAAAAAAAAATTTGGGGGGGGGAGCAAAAGAAAAACAAACACGTATCTACCTCATCTCAAATTCTTTGGATAGGAGTAGTTTTCTGGGTCTGGCTCAGGGTTTAATTCAGCCAATTGATCCTTCTTGTGTAGTAATCTGGTAAAAGAAAGAAGGATTCCTCTTTTCCTGAAGAGGTTCAAGATCCTGAATCTGAATAGGAAGCTGCAGGGATAGATACATGTTTTTTTTAATGAAATTTCTGATTCAGACTCAGAAGAGTGCTCAGTGTCTGTTTCTCCCTGTGGGGGTTTCTCTTTCTCTGAAATTATTGCTAAAATGTGCCAGTGTTTTCAGTTTGAAAACACTGAGGTTTCTCAGTCCCTCAGCAAATTATTTCAGTTGTTACAGAAGGATTTTCCAGAACCTATATCCATTCCTCCTGTTCTGTCTGCTTTAGAGGAAATGTCTGTGTGTGTTACTGCCTGCAATCTTCCCAGTAGTCAGCCTTCTGCCTCTAAAGAGGCAGGATGTACAAAGCTCCTCAGTCTTTTAAATTTTTGCATGCTATTCTCAAACATGACCCAGCAGCTATAGATGCTAAGTACTTAGTTAATTCCAATTCTTCTCTTTCTGATTAGGATGGGAGAATTAATGATAGATGTAAGGAAAAGTGTATACTTCTGTAACACTGATTTTCAGAATTTTGAATCGTCAGGCTCATTATGTTCAGGTATTGTGAAAATATGAGGAATGTTTTATCTACAGATTCTTCTTGTGAAAAAAAATCTGCTTTGAATAACTTTGTTCCTTCTACTACACAGGTCACTGCTCATTTGTTTGCAGTGTGTGTATGACTTTCTTGGCAAATGGTACTGTTTTAAGGAGGGTTGCTTGGCTGCATTCTCAGAACCTCCCAGATGATGATAACAATTAGATTTTTAAATTCTCCCTTGGACAGAGATTTAGTATTTGGCCCTTCCTTCTGCTGGAGAGGTGATCAAAACGTACTAAGAAAGGGGCAGGCTGATCCAGGGAATCTCTAAGATTTTCAGCCCTCCTTTTCCAAATCATGCAAGGGATTTTCTATCTCCTCATCCAGTTTTGGCAAAAACAGAAAAAAAATAATCTTAACAAAATTCAGACAAACAGATGTTTAGGAAGAAATGGCAAGGGGGTTGAAAAAGAATTCTCAAAACATCACAAAACCAAAGAGAGTCCAACAAGTTTGAATGACTGTTCAAGAGACCTTGTGATCTTCTTCACCCTGGCCCCATTTTGTTATTCCAGATAGTCTTAGTCTCTACTTTTCTCTTTGTCAATAGATTATTTAAGACAAATAGGATCCGCAAATCATTCAAGGTTACAGATGATACTGGGAGGAAATTCATATTTTCCAGGGTGTCATTCTTTATCCTCCAGATTAGATTTTGTTTTGTTTTCAACTTTTCTTCATCCCATTCTGATAAAGGAGTGATAGAACCAGTTCATCCTTCCCAGTTTTATTTTGTTCAAGGATGTTCCTAGTGCCAAAGAAAGAAACTGATTGGAGACCAGTTCTGGGTCTTTCTTTCCTAAACTTGTTTGAGTGTTCAACTTCAAAACCTGTTGCCTCTTCTTCGTATTTAAAGTTTCCTGGTAACACTAGACTTAAAATATGCTTTTCATCACATACCTATTCATCCAGACTTCAGGCATTTTTTTAAAGTTTTGTGTGTCTGAATCACATTAATAGTTTGGTGCCTTGCCCTTAGAACTATCCACTGCACCAAGAGTGTTGACAAAATGACTAGCTCCAGTTATAGATCATCGCAGGCTACAGGGTATCCACATTTTCCATATTTACACAACTTACTTATTTGCAGAGTCTGTTTCAAAGTATGAGGAATCTCCCTCTTGGGTGAGAGATCTCTTACACAACCTGGGATTCCAAGAGAACATTCAAAAGTCTTTCTTGACTCACTAACACAGGATTGTGTTCCTGGGATGTCAACTAGACACCACAGTTGAAAGAGCTTTTCTTCCATAGAAATATAATAGATCTTTATTTAGATCTGTTTCTTAGGTTTTCCACTCAGACTTTTGGTTGCTGCAAGGGAATACCTTAGGATTTTGGGTTTTAGGGCATCTATTATAATACTCCTGGCAAGACTCCACATGACAAAAGTACAATTTTGTCCCAACATCAACACCCTTTATGTTTTCAAATCTCAGTGCTGGGGTTTTCCGGAAAAGAAGTGTTTTGGTGGAGGCAACTGATATCCTTAAATCTAGGTCCTGTTTTCCCACCCTTCTCTAAAGTCAGTCAACACAGACACTTTGGACTTTGGAGAGCAGTTTCAGGGTGGGTAAGAGTGCAGAGGGTGTGTGACACCAAGGATAGACATGAGCACATAAATATCAGGGAGATACTTGCCCTGCTCAATTTAATCAACTCTCTGAGCAATCCTTGGTCCTCAGCATCTCTTCAAATGGTTACAGACAATACCACAGTCATGTGGTACATCAATAAGCAAGGGAGAACCAGACCGCATCTCCTTTGCAGACAAGCCATGTTAGCTTGGGATATAACTTCACAGCACAGTTTCAATCTATCAATAGCCTACCTTCTATCAGAGCAACATTGTGTTGCAGACAAGGTGAGCAGGACCAGGGCATACCTCCATGAATGGAAACAAGATCAGGGGTGTCTTCCAAGATTTGATCAATCTGTGGGGAGTTCCTCAATTAGGTCTCCCATCTGAACAATCAAGTGGCAAGATTCTGTTGCAGGGCTCCATGCAAGAAGGCCTGGAAAACAGATACCTTTTCTTTTCTTTGGACAAGAATGTTCTTGTATGCTTTTCCTACCCCTTCCAATAATATCCAGGGCAATTCTGAAAATTCAGAAGAAATCTCCCAAAATCATTGTAGTGACTCCCTTCTTACTCGGTCAACCATGGTTCTCTCTTCTTTTGGAAATATCCAGGGGCAATTATCACAAGCTTCCTCACAGACTGGATCTACTCACACAAGAACAGGGGTGTTTGATACTTCCCAAAATCAATCCTCTTTAATTGACTGCCTGGATAATATGGTCTTATTTCCTTCTGGGAACCTCTTTACTGAGGATGTGCTGTAGAACTAGCCAATATTATGATACAGGAACAGTGAAGATATGGATGAAACAAACAAATCCACGTCAAGAAACCAGAATTTATTGCTGCAAAGCTTTCGGGTTAAAACACCCTTCCTCAGTGCTATTTAATTACAATTAATTCAAAGAGTTTAAATAGGAGCATTTTAAGAACACATGACATCAGCCAGCCTATCATACATTTTCCTTTAACCCATCCCCATCTCTAGGACACAGCTTTAAAAAATCCTTAATTTACATATATAGAAAGAACAACAGATATCAGAAATACTAAAACAATTATCAAAAATACTGAGGTATTAAAACATTTAAAACAATAAGACATAGCAGATCAAAGATTTTCCCTCTGTCTTTTTATTGATATTGGTTTTATACTGACAGCATTATTTAGACCTGGTTTTAAATCTGCCTGTAGTCTTACTATCCATTAATATTCTTTTGTTTCAAAAATATTGTTCATATCACCACCTCTCTTTCCTATAAACACTACACCTATTACTCTAAATTTGAAATGATGCTACTGATCATTGTCTATTATATGCTTACTTTGGGCATTTGTATTGATATTTCTTCTAATATCTGATTTATGTTCCACTATCCGCTCTCTCAATTTTCTAATAGATTTTCCTACATAAAATGATGAACATGCCACACGGGTAGCTAGGTATACCACATAAGTGGTGTTACAGTTTGCCGAGCAGTGGAACACAAACTCTTTATTTGTTAATGGGTGTTTAAACGTATTTCCATCTTCATAAATATCATTACAACTACAGTTAAAACATTTTAAGATACCTAGTTTTATAATCTGGCTTTTCTTAATTCCTGATCTAAAATCTTTATAACACAATTTCCTTTTCAAACATTGTGAGTTTCTATAGGCATAATGAGGTCTTTCACCTGCAATATTCTGCATATCCAGCATAGCCATCAGGATCATCCAGTTCATAGGTTCTTAGGTTCATACTAGGCTATCTGCCCTAGGGCATTTACACGCCTAGCCAGAGTGTGTTTGGCTTTCGCCACCCATTTTAAATGAATTTTGCTATGCCCTTTTTCGAGGTTAGTATACTGTGCCTCTGTCTAACAATGACACAGAAGTGATACCCGGAGTAAATCTACAATCTCCCATCCACTCATCAAGATTCCTCTTGAAGAGAGTCAATGAGGGACTCTGCCTAACCTGAACTGGGATTTTATTCCAGAGTGAAGGGAGCCTCTGGGTTATGAATCTGTCCCTCCAGCATGTCCTATTTATTTCAGTGCTGAGGTTCAAGTCTCTCGAGTGCGTAGCTCGATGGGATTTGGATTTTCTGAGGTGCAGCATGTCCATTAATTTCGGGTTGGGCATGGCTTTATACATCAGGCACAGATCGCCTCTGAGCAGGCGGTATGCCACTGAGTATAGCTGGAGTTTCTTTAACCGGGCAGCATGCGGCATTTGTTTGAGCCCTTTGATCCTCTTGGTGAGGTACTTTTGGGGTCTTTCCAGTTGCTGCAGGTGTCTGGTAAGGTACATCCCAAAAGGGGCATTGTACTCAATTATGGGCCTGATGGAGGATGAGTAAAGAGGCACGATGACCTCCCCTGATCTAGATGTGAATCCCTTCATGATTAGGTGGGCTATATAAAATGTTTTTCTAATCACTTTGGCCACGTGGTTGTCGAATGAGAGATTGCTATCAACTTGGGTCCCCAGGTCCCTAATTACTTCTTCCATACTTAATGGATTACCATCTATGTGGTAATTTGTGGGCACTTTGTTTTTGCCGAAGGGGATGACTATACACTTTTTGGCATTTAGCTTGAGGCCATGGCTCTGGCACCAGTTGTCTGTTTCTATGAGGCCCTTTTGTAAGATGCTTGTGTCGGCTGGAGAGTTGATTATGGCGCCCAGTTTGCAGTCATCTGCGAACTTGGTCAGCCACAGTCCTTCCGTGTTGGCCTGTACCTCCGAGAAATATATACCGAACAAGAGAGGTCCCAGGACTGAGCCTTGTGGGACGCCACTTGTAACTGGTTTGGAGTCTGACATGGCTCCAGCAATTCTAACCATGTGGGTTCTGTCCAGTTCTTCTCTATAATTTTCTTTACCTCCCTAATCTTTATATTAAAGGTAAATTGTGTTACTGAGGATGTGCAGCAGGTACTAATGGAGGCAAGAAAACTTGCTAATAGAAAATCATATATCAGCAAATGGAAAAGTTTTTTAATTGGTGCCAACAACATAAGCAGCACCCATTCAGGTCTAGTTTTTCTGTGGTTTCACACTATTTCCATGTGTTACTATCCCATGGCCTTTATTATTCCTCTAACATGGTTCAGTTATTGGCCATTTCAGCGTGTCTGCCCATGGATCCATCTCTTTCAATGCAGTCTCATGTTAAAATGTTCTTGAAAGAGGTTTTGCATAACAGGCCTCCAAGAAAACCAGTGGCCTCTCCATGGCATCTTAATTTTGTGTCAGTTAAAGCTAACACTTGTTCCATTTGGACCAACTAATCTAGTTGACTTGAGGTTATTTAACATGGAAAACAATTTCACTGATTGTTCTGACCACTGCAAGAAAGGTATGTGAGTTGCAAGCTCTTATGGTGAGCCAACCCTCTCTTATTTTTTGTAAGGATGGGGTTTCTTTGAGAACTATTTCTTCTTTTATACCTAAAGTGGTATCCAAGTTTACTTTAAGTCAAATTATCCATCTCCTCATTTTCTTTCCTGAACCTAAAAACAAGGTAGAATGGACACTCCATACATTGGAAGTCCCCAGACAAATCAGGTACTATGTCTACAGAACTAAATCTTTCAGATCTTCAGATCAGTTGTTCTTTTTTTGCGAAGGTAAGTAAAAGGACAACCTGTGTCAGAACAGACTATTACCAAATGTTTGTCTAAGGCTAGTACCTTTTGTTATACTCACCATAAGAAACCTATTTCTGGTCGGGTCAAGGTTCACCTATGGCTTTTTGGAAAGGGTTGGATTCTAGAAGCATTCTAGAAAGTGCTACTTTGTCCTCTTTATATACGTTTACAAAGCACTATAATCTTGATTCCTTTTATAGGTCCAGATCAAGCTTTATTAGAACCATTGTCCAGGGGCTCCTGGACTCTTCTTCTTCCACTTACCAAATGTAGTTAAGTATGATAATTTATCCAAATAGCTAAGGCTACTGCACCAGTGATCAGTATGATTAAAATAGTATGGGTGTGTAAGTTGAACTTAACATAAGAGAAGATGTTGGAATGATCCCTGTTGCAGTAGCTGTCTCTTCCCCCACCACATCCACCCTTTCCCTTTATTATGTGTTTTTTATGCCAGGGTGTAACATTTATTTATTTATTTATTGTTGCTGTTATTCCAGGCATTGTCCTTTTAGGGCTCAGCCTCCCTCTCTCTGCTGATAGGAAAGCTCTGAAGGGCTTCATGTTCAAACTTGTCTTTTATTCAGCTTAACTCGAGCTGCTTGACAGTTTGGGCACATGGAAGGTGCTTTAAAGCTTTGGAAGCTGTCCGCTTGATATACCCTTGGCAGGATATAATTCAAATAGCTAAGGCTACTATAAAAGTGATCATTCAAACATCTACTCTTATGGTAAGTTCAGCTTGCACAACTGTACTTTAAATCCACAATCAGGATACAATATGCTTAGAACAGACAGGATATCTAAATGAAATGGAGGAAGAGGAAGGCTAAATTTCAGCAAAATTCAGCCCTCAAAATATCAAACTACCATGTCAATTTTTGAGAAATCCAAAATTCTCATTACTACCATTAAAATAAATATACATAATTCATCATTTGAGGATGAAGTCTTTATACTTCCAAATACATTAACAACTAATTCAAACACGAGAATATATACTATCCTTTATAGTTAAGCATATAAAAAAGAAAATCATGATATCAGGAGATTTTAATACTAAATAGTTTAACTCGATGGCTACTACAAATACATATAATTTATAGCCAACTATTAACTTTGTTGGCATTGCCAGCTTATATAAGAGGCAGCCAGAGTAACTAAATCAACAAACAAATATAGCACAATAAACTGGATCAAAACACTATAATTGGCTGGGACATGATTAGGCTCACTAAGGAAGCACCACTTATATAACAAATCTGGAAGGGAATAAAAATACAAAGTGCAATGTAACAAATTCCTTACAAAGTCATCATTCAGCTTTTTCCTAAAATACCTGATTTAACCTCCAATCAATTTCCTACCACTTGACATACACTAGCCTATTACCAACTAACTTTTTCTAAATGTACTCAACTCTAAAAAACTCTACATAGAAAGAAAAAAAAATCTCATACTATGGTTAACAGCAGAAACTAACTGCTTGCTGACTCTAAGAGACAAGGCTTGAATACAGAAAAAAGTCTCTATTGCTTCTATTATATTAATCAATATTGCAGAACACCTAGAAAGCATAAAAACAAAATTTCAGCCAACAAGAAAAATGATATCAATAAATTACAAAACTCTCTTTAAGATATTACAAACTGTTTCTGGAATTCATTGAAAGAGTATGCTAAATGTTGCAAAAAATCATAACCAACTCTACTAATACAGTAAAGGGTTGATTATCCAAACTAATTGAGACTTAGGGTAGTTCGGATCATCAAATTGTTCAGATAATCAAACATATAATTGAACTGGATAAAAAACATCTAAAATCTTTTTTTTTCTGCACACAGGAATACACTTTTCAACCATTCAGCGATTCCAATGGACAATAAAGAATATTTTTCACAAACAAGCTGGCTACAAGTTCAAAAAACATACTCAAGCAAATACGTATGTTTACATATTCAGACTTTATGATTTTTCCTACTAAAAAACTTTGGAAGGCTGGTTCTGATAATTGATGTTTCTGATAATCCACATTCGGATAATCAGCTCTCTACTGTAGATAAATCACACAACAATGCAGCACACAGAATTAAATTACATCTCATAGAGACAGCTACATGATTCATGAAATAATGCAGTCATGCATCTTAAGAAGAAATACACATCAACTCAATGTGCATTCATATTCACATTCACTATATAAAAATGTTAAAATAGTTAATATTTACAACTGTAACTGCAGATACGCTACCTTCATCTTACCTGTATCTTGTAATAGATGTTTTTGCTTATTACATAACAATTTCAATAAAGAAATTTACTGAAAAACAATTTGTGTCTTTACTTTGGAAACAATCTTTAGTGGCCGCGGTGGTGCAGCAGTTAGCATTGTCGCCTCACAGCAAGAAGTTCTCCCGTTCGATTCTCAGCTGGAGTGCCTTCTGTGTGGAGTCTGCATGTCCTCCCCATGGTCCAGTGACATATAAAGACATGCAGGTAGGTGCGTGTGTGAATGGGTGTGCCTTCTTTGAAGGTTGGGCATCGGGCTGTCAACTTGGCACTGTAAAAATCCACTGCCAAACATTAGCGGACCGGAGTTCCGCTTTGGCGACCCCTAAAAGGGAAAAGCCGAAAGACATTACTTTTTACTTTGGAAACAATCTCTCACAATTCCTCTTCTATAAAGGTGGTACTTCACTTGGCATTTCAATATAAAATATTTACACAAAAATTTAAATTTTCTTATACTATTACTACACAGGATTACAAACACAACTCTGCAGCTCTTTACCACTTGGTAAAATTTCCTCTCCATTGCTGCTGTTAAAAGGACTCTCTAAGTAAGATCAAATATAGAATGGATGAAATTCCAAAAAGTCTTACACAATCTACTATAAGTATTTGATGTAATTAAAAGAACACTGTAATATTTATGCAATATTTAAAGGGACAATGTAACAGAGATCCATCTAGCTATATCTATATCTATTTCTATATCTATATCTGTGTATCAATATATATAATATATATATATATATATATATATATATATATATATATATATGTCTAAATATCTATATCTATCTATCTATATACATATATATATGTCCACATATATATATATATATATATATATATATATATATATATATATATATATATATATATACACAAATATATGCATATATGTCTATGCACATGTATGTATGTATGAGGTTTTTATATATATATGTATATATATATATATATATATATATATATATATATATATATATATATATATGTGTGTGTGTGTGTGTGTATACACAGATCCCTATCAGATTATTGATGTTTCAAAGCTTCAAAAGTCATATGATTGAGACCATATGATTAAAGTTTGGAAACTTTGAACATTTTAAATAGAGATCGTGGTACATCACGGAAGAGGAAATATACTGATCTCGGAGTTGGTATATTTAATTTACAGGGTGTATGGGGGGTACAGGGGCCTTGTCCCCCTGCAGAAATGTTAAAATAGATTTTTTTTTTAATGTTCGAAGTTCCAAAACTTGAATCATATGGTCTCGGCCATATGAAACATAGATCCATATATACACATGTATATATAATATATATTGCTGAACCACTACATCAGCCACAAACGGTTGAAACTCATTAAACTGAAAAAATAAAATCAGAAAACAACATCTTATGCAGTGGAGATACCCCCCCTGCATCCCCCTTCTAATTGTATATGTCAAGTTCAAGGCTGACTGCAAAGCAGTAGGACAATATAAAGGCCTATTCCACACTGTGTAGAGAGTCCTCAAACAAATGCCAACATCCTGTCATCAACCATCATTCTGATAAAAAGCTGGTTTCCAAAACTTTTGGTGTACTGAACATACAATAAAACACAGTGAACCTATAATATATAATATACAAACTCATACCTGGCTCATCTAGCACCCATTGCTAACCCATAAACTCTTGAAGTGAAGAGTTAAAAAAAAGACTTTGATTTACTTTGTAGCAAATCAACTGGGACCTTCATACCAATCAGCTTCCTATATACTGCAGCTGATCCATACCCCCCTTCCCAAAATGCTGAAGTGCCGGTATACTAAAAATTAATGAAGGAAGTGCAGATCGATTATGTCCCCTAACACTTTGCTAACTGCCCCTTCACTCCACCCTTGCAACACTACTGCTTATATACTTGTATGTATATATATATATATATATATATATATATATATATATATATAGAGAGAGAGAGAGAGAGGATAACAATATGTGTGGGTGGCACAGTGGTAGCTGGAGTCCCTTCTGTGCAGGGTCTGCATGTCCTCCCTGTATTTAAGTGAGTTTTCTCTGGGTGCTTCAGTTTCCTCCTACCTTCCAAATACACGCTGCAGGTGGACTGGTCACTCTAAATTGTCCCTAGATGTGAGTGCATGTGTGGGATGTAAGAACAACAGCAGCAGGGCTAGCAAGCTGGCACTATGAACACTGGCTCTAGAAAATGGTCCTTACGGATTTGCACCTTGAACCCATGTGCAAAAAATGGGAAAAAGGGGACTGTGGATGGATGGACATATACTGAGAGAAAGCAATCTATTTGTGATAAGGACATCTGTGGACAGCACGCAACATACACCTTCACAGAATGGTTCCCAAAGGAAGCCTCACAAATCTATGCAAAATTATAATATACAGATAGTATCCTCCATGCAAATTTTCATCTTCATGGAAAATATGGCAGGAGCACTAAAATCAAGTACATATTTAACATAGATCTAAAAAGTGATACAGTTCAATTGATATCAAATATATAAGTGGACATTCCTTAGTATCAGGCAGTTGCATTATTTATCCATGAAAAGGTAATCCCATATATGTCACCATTACAGATTTATATGACATATTGGCTGTTATATTCTGCTCATTAATGGGCCTTATTAGAATGCAGGATTTCATAATTTTATGTACTGCTTTTGTGCACTGAAAGCACCAAAGTCTGCCAACCATTGTTGAATCCAAAAGTATGTGCCAAAATCCAAAGTCTTGCAGAGGAAGGCAGCTCTGTTTGTGCAGAGGGATAACACCTTTACTATGACCCAAGCATCCTGATTTCAATTAGTGTCCCAAACACCTGCAACAGCATGATGAAACTACACCTATTCATTCAACTTCAGAAGAGGCATGGAAGTGAGATGCTGGTGTGAGGTAGACCATTCTTGAAGGCAGAATGAAGACCAGAGCCATGCGTGCAGCCACAACTTTAGGAATGGTATGGACTTACTGAAACAGATACTAATGCCTAATAGGTCATAATGCTCTTCTTAATGATGTCATCAGGGAGGGAGTTGGACCTCCTGATACTGTGTGAAGCCACCCTCTATGAGCAACAGTGTTGGCTCCCAGTATCACTGTCCTCCTGCACCCTGTCTTCAGTAGTCCATACCAGCTGGTGAACCTGGTCTGGGAGGGGAGGGGTTAATACTTGGGTGATGCTGTATAACTTGTGTATCACAGAGAGGAAGGCTTGGTAGAGCCACACTTCATAAGAAGTAATTACATCCCACAGAACCACCAACGATTTGCAAAAAAAGTCCTGCACGACCTATTATCAGAACTAGAAATGGAAAGAGATGCGCGGAGTTACAGAAACATCTGAACTTTTCAGGTATGTTTTGAATACTACAGGCAGAGTACATTATGACTGTACTTGGATATACATACAGCTGATATCTGTTAATATGTGGTCATTTGAGAAGTATGATTATCTACATATATAATACAGAACAGTGTAATGCAATGTGTAGCAGACAGTTGATATGGTTCGCACATATTAGTAATACAGTTACTTAGTCTGCATACAAATTAATTGTAACAATATGGTAACACTGAGCCCTTTACACCTCACCACCTACATTAGTGCATTGGATACTATATATCCATTCTAACTGCAGCACAAACAGAAATCTGTTACACTTTCCGAAGGCATGTTGTCAGCTAGGCCTTCCTGATGAAATACCTTACTCTGAAAATAAGCATGCGATGCTGCAGTATTGTAACTGCAATTCATACCTCTCACCTGTGCAGATTTTCACAGAACGTTCAGATTTTTGCTTCATATTTTTGGTCCTTTCCTCATAAAATAGGTGGTTTTCTCTTGCAAATCAATGGGATGATCTCAGGATTGAAGTCACTAAATAATGACATACATTTGAGTTTCAGGCTTCACAGCCTTCAGAAAAAAAATGCATGCCAAGAGAGATCATGTTATTCTAGCAACTTTTTAAGTTTATAAAAGCAACATTTAAAATCTGTCCCTATTTTTGGGTCTTTGCCCCCCCCCCCCCCCGTTATGTTAGGCTTTGTCCAGATTTCTTGCACTAATAGTTTGAGAGGTATGAATGTAAGTGAGTAGTTCTAAAGAAATAACTTGCCTGGATGACCATGAATGGTTTGATGCTGTATATGGAGTGCTCTCTGGATCCTTTCTTGACATAATTTTGTGAGTGAGGCTATAAAGAAAAACTGGACAGGCAATGAAACTAATACACTAGAAAGCACACTTTACTCTTTTTCCATCTTCCTGTTTTTTTTATTTTTATTTTTTTGTTTCAACTTCAAATGTAACTTCAGCATCTAAAGCTTAAGTGAAAATCCATGACATTTACTGTAATTCAAAGGCATGAGAAGATGACTAATGCACTTTAAGTAGCACACATTAATACATAATTAAATAAAAAATGCAGATTCTTTCAACATGTTAGAAAAGTGGTCTGCAGTGCAAGAAGTCTATACCAGCTACCCACAGACAATGCAAACACCGAACTGAGCAAGCAGTCTGTATAAAATATGGAAAACATTCACCTCTATCAGAGTAGTCAGAATAAATACCACCATATGTTATAGGCAGTAGTAGGACTAACCTTGTCAATAAAACATAATGTCAAAATAAAAAAAAATAAATAAAATAAGAATTCAGTCCCACAGCAGTGACCCAGAACAGCAAAGCCAGTATGCAAAAAAGTTTGAACCATTATTGTTCAGATGTAGAGAGTCATTTAAGAATTAATCTTTCATTACTGTTTACTTATCTTCCAATGTACATGTGAGGGAGACTTGTTAACAGGCCTAATACATCACCTGATTCCTGAGCAGTGTCTAAGTCCACAGACGGGACTGACCAGCTTTGTCTGACATATCTTATACTTTTATTTTGGAGGCAACGTAAGTCTTACTCTAACTTAAAAATGTGTAATGAACACCACAGCCCCTTGAAAATACAGTTTCTTGAGTGGGTGCATTTCCCTGTTAGCCTTTAAAACACTATGACTGTATTCATGGCCCATAACCAAATAAACAGTGTCATACGAGTGTATTTCTTATTAATGCATTTAGCATCCACTATAGCCTACTTCTTACTACACTCAAGTAATGACATTACTGCTAGAATGCAGCATTCTACTAGGGTCCTTTGTCCTTGAGAAAGGCACTTTCTCTTTCTACATTGTTACATATCTTCTTCTTCTTTCGGCTTTTCCCGGTTAGGGGTCGCCACAGCGGAACTCCGGTCTGCTAATGATTGGCAGTAGAGTTTTACGTGCTGGCTTGTCGGGCCTAACGCACAACCTTCAACGAAGGAACGCCCGTTCACGCATGTTGCCACACAGAAGATGCTGTCACTGAGAATCGAACGGTCCACGTCTAACTGTGAGGCGACAACGCTACCGCAGCACCACCACCGCAGTTTCTACATTGTTACATATAACTTGTAATATTACAGAATGAGAAGATAATCAAATAAGAGCTCACAAAGTTGCTAAAATCCTTGGACCAAGCAGCTATGGCATACTAAATTCCTGGAAACTGCTTCAACTGGTATGACTTTTAACCTTTGCACAGCTTTTCTCAGTTTTGTATTCTCAGTGAATACCTTTAAATAACATTATGACCTTAACACAATTTCACTTCATTCATGGCCCAGCAGCTTGCTCTTATGGGCAGTAACTTATCCTGCAATGCACGATTGGCCTTCAGTGCCTCCTTGACAAGGTAGTATACCCACTAAAAGACCAGGAATGTGCTAATAAAAAATTCAGTTATTAGCTCAAACAACAAGGGGGCCACTTCATATTGCTTATATAACACTAAAACTATCACAAAAAGATAGTTAAAAAAGTTCACTATATGCTTTAATTTTAAGAATCATATAGATATGTCTGCAGTATGACTGGTATAGGGAGAGAGCTAGCCGATATGATGGACAGAAGGAAGGTTGGTATATTGTATGTACAAGAGACCAGATGGAAGGGGAGTAAGGCTAGGTGTATGAGAGGTGGGTTCAAATTGTTTTATCATAGTGTGGATGGGAGGAGAAATGGCGCAGGAGTTATCCTGAAGGAACAGTATGCTAAGAGTGTTTTGGAGGTGAAAAGAGTGTCGGATAGAGTGATGTTTATGAAGCTGGAAATTGATGGTGTAATGATGAATGTTGTTAGTGCATATGCTTCACAGGTTGAGTGTGCATTGGAGAAGAAAGAAACATTTTGGAATGAGTTGGGTAAAGTCGTGACTGTACTCAAGGGTGAGAAAGTGGTGATTGGATCAGATTTCAATGGGCATGTTGGTGAAGGGAACAGAGGGGATGAGGAAGTGATGGGTAGGTATGGTGTTAAACAAAGGAATGCAGAAGGTCAGATGGTAGTGGATTTTGTGAAAAGGATGGACATGGCTGTGGTGAATACGTATTTTAACAACAGGGAGGAGCATAGGGTGACATACAAGAGTGGAGGAAGATGCATACAGGTGGATTATATCTTATCTAGGAGGGCCAGTTTGAAGGAGATTGGAGACTGTAAAGTGGTGACCGGGGAAAGTGTAGTTAGACAGCATAGGATGGTGGTTTGTAAGATGACGTTGGTGATCAAGAAGAGGAGGAGGAGGAGTGTGAGGGCAGCACCAAGGATCAAATGGTGGAAATTGAAAAAGGGTAATTGTGAGGTGGAGTTCAGGAATGAGTTAAGACAGGCACTGGGTGGCAGTGAAGAGTTACCAAATAGCTGAATAACTACAGCTGACCTAGTAAGGGAGATGGCTAGAAAGGTGTTTGGTATGACATCTGGACATAGGAAGTACGACAAGGAGACATGGTGGTGGAATGAGGAAGTACAGGAGAGTATACAGAGAAAGAGGTTGGCAAAGAAGTAGTGGGATTATCAGAGAGATGAAGAAAGTAGACAGGAGTATAAGGAGATGAGGTGCATGGCAAAGAGAGGGGTGGCCAAGGCTAGGGATAAGGCATATGAAGAGTTGTATGAAAGGGTGGACACTAAGGAGGGAGAAAAGGATCTGTACCGATTGGCTAGACAGAGGGACCGAGGTAGGAAAGATGTGCAGCAGGTAAAGGTGATAAAGGATAATGAGGGAACCGTACTCACAAGCGAGGAGAGCATGTTGAGCAGATGTAAAGAGTACTTTGATGGGTTAATGAATGAAGAGAATGAGAGGGAGAGAAGGGTGGATGATGTGGGGATAGTGAATCAGGAAGTGCAACCAATTAGCAAGGAGGAAGTAAGGATAGCTATGAAGAGGATGAAGAATGGAAAGGCTGTTGGTCCAGATGACATACCTGTGGAAGCATGGAGGTGTTTAGGTGAAATGGCAGTGGAGTTTTTAACCAGATTGTTTAATGAAATTTTGGGAAGTGAGAAAATGCCTTAGGAATGAAGAAAAAGTGTTTTGGTATTGATTTTTAAGAATCAGGGTGATGTGCAGAGCTGTAGTAACTACAGAGGGATTAAATTGATCAGTCACAGCATGAAGTTATGGGAAAGAGTAGTGGAAGCTAGGTTAAGAAGGGACGTGATGATTAGTGATCAGCAGTATGGTTTCATGCCAGGAAAGAGCACTACAGATGCGATGTTTGCTCTGAGAGTGTTGATGGAGAAGTACAGAGAAGGTCAGAAGGAGTTGCATTGTGTCTTTGTAGACTTAGAGAAAGCATATGACAGGGTGCCTAGAGAGGAGTTGTGGTATTGTATGAGGAAGTCGGGAGTGTCAGAGAAGTATGTAAGAGTGGTACAGGATATGTACGAGAGTAGTGTGACAGCAGTGAGGTTCTGCAGTGGGAGTGATGGATGCGTTTAAGGTGGAGGCGGGATTGCATCAAGGATCAGCTCTGAGCCCTTTCTTATTTGCAATGGTGATGGACAGGTTGACAGATGAGATCAGACAGGAATCCCCGTGGACTATGATGTTTGCAGATGACATTATGATCTGTAGTGAGAGTAGGGAACAGGTGGGGGAGACCCTGGAGAGATGGAGATATGCTCTAGAAAGAAGAGGAGTGAAGGTCAGCGGGACTAAGACATAATATATGTGTGTGAATGAGAGGGAGGATAGAGGAATGGTGAGGATGCATGGAGTAGAGGTGGCGAAGGTGGATGAGTTTAAATATTTGGGATCAACAGTTCAGAGTAATGGTAAATGTGGAAGATAGGTAAAGAAGACAGTGAAGGCAGGGTGGAGTGGGTGGAGAAAAGTGTCAGGACTGATTAATGACAGACGGGTACCAGTATGAGTGAAAGGGAAGGTCTACGAGATGGTACTGAGACCAGCTATGTTATATAGGTTGGAGACAGTGGCACTGTCAAAAAGGCAGGAGTCAGAGCTGGAGGTGGCAGAGTTAAAGATGTTAAGATTTGCATCAGGTGTGATGAGTATGGGCAGGAATATAAATAAGTATATTAGGGGTTCAGAGCTGATCCTTGATGTAAACACACCTCCACCTTTAAATGCATCTGTCACCCCTAAGGCAGACCTCGCCACTATCACAATGCCATTGTACATATCCTGTACCACTATTACATACTGTAATTCTCTGCCACTTTCGACTTCCTCATACAATGCCACAACTCCCCTCTAAGCACCCTGTCATATGCTTTTTCTAAGTCCACAAAAACACGACGCAACTTCTTCTGATCTTCTCTATACTTCTCCGTCAACACTCTCAGAGCAAACATCACATCTGTAGTACTCTTTCCTGGCATGAAACCATACTGCTGCTCACTAATCATCACCTCCCTTCTTAACCTAGCTTCTCTGCTTTTTCCCATAACTTCAGGCTGTGGCTGATCAGTTTTATCCCTCTGTAGTTACTACAGCGCTCTGTACTTCACCTTTATTCTTAAAAATCAGTACAATACACTTCTTTACTTCTCAGGCATCCTCTTACTTTCCAAGATTCCGTTAAACAATCTTGTTGAAAACCCCACTGCCATCTCTCATAAACATCTCCATGCTTCCACGGGTATGTCATCTGGACCAACAGCCTTTCCATTCTTCATCCTCTTCATAGCTGTCCTTACTTCCTCCTTGCTAATTGATTGAACTTCCTGATTCACTATCCCCACTTCATCCAACCTTCTCTCTCTGTAGCTCTCTCTCTCTCTGTCTCTCATTCTCTTCATTCATCAACCCCTCAAAGTACTGTTTTCATCTGCTCAACACACTCTCCTTGCTTCTGAGTACTTTCCCCTCATTATCCTTTATCACCCTTACCTGCTTCACAACTTTCCCAGCATGGTCTTTCTGTCTAGCCAATGAGTACAGGTCCTTTTCTCCCTCCTTAGTGTCCACCCTTTCATGAAACTCTCCGTATGCCTTATCCTTAGCCTTTGCTACCTCTTTCTTCACCACATGCCTCATCTACTTGTACTCCTGTTTACTTTCTTCATTTCTCTGACAATCCCACTTCTACTTCACCAACCTCTTCCAATGTATACTCTCCTTTACTTCCACATTCCACCACCAGGTTTCTTTGTCCTCCCTTCCTCTGTCCAGAAGTCACACCAAGCACCTTTCCAGCTGTCTCCCTTACCACCTCTGCTGTGGCTGGCCAGCTATCAGGTAGTTCTTTACTGCCACCCAGTGCCTGTCTTAACTATTCCCTGAAATCCACCTTGCAGTTAACTTCTACCATTTGATGCTTGGTATTGCCCTCACTGTCCTCCTCTTCTTCTTGATCACCACCGTCATCCGGCTCTATATTAGATAATCAAACTTTCAAAAGTCCGTGTGTCATATGGTCAACACCATATGATCGAATTTTTGAAAGTTTGCACGTTTTAACAGAGATCTCCATACAGAGCAAAATGGGAAGATTTCCCTTTTCTGCACTGTAGTGCGATCTCGGAGCTGATATATTTAAAGAACATGGGTGTGGGGGATGCAGCCCCACACATGGGGGGTGCATGGGGGTTTCCCCCCTGCTTAAAATGTTCAGGTAGGTTATTTGTGTAGTTTATTTTTTTTATTAGATGTTCAAACTTTTAAAAGTTCGATCATATGGTGTTGACCATATGACAGTCGAACTTTTTGAAAGTTCGATTATCTAATATAGACCCCATCATTCTATAGACCGCCATCATATTCTGCCTAGCTATGCTTTCTCCTGTCACCACTTTGCAGTCTCCAATCTCCTTCAGACTGGCCCTCCTGCATAGGATATAATACACCTGTGTGCATTTTCCTCCACCCTAGTATGTCACCCTATGCTCCTCCCTCTTCTTAAAATACATATTCACCACAGCCATATCCATCATTTTCACAAAATTTACTACCATCTGAACTTCTGCATTCCTCTCCTTAAGATCATACCTACCCATAACCTCCTCATCCCCTCTGGTCCCTTCACCAACATGCCCATTGAAATCTGCTCCAATCACTATCTCTCACCCTTGAGTACACTCTCCACTACTTCATCTAAGTTGCTCCAAAATTTTTCTTTCTCATTCATCGTACACCCACCTTGTAGAGCATATGCATTACAAGTATTCATCATCACATCATCAATTTCCAGCTTCATAAATGTCCCTCTATTAGACATTCTTTTCACCTCAAAAACATTCTTGACATACTGTTCCTTCAGGATAACCCCTAACCCATTTCTCCTCCCATCCACACCATGGTAGAACAATTTGAACCTTTCTCCCATACACCTGTCTTTAATCCCCTTCCACCTGGTCTCTTGCACGCACAATATATCAACCTTCCTTCTCTCCCTCATATCAGCTAGCTCTCTCCCTTTACCAGTCATGCTGCTAACATTCAAAGTTCCTACCCTCACTTCCACACTCCTAACTTTCCTCCTTGCCTCCTGCCTCTGGCCATGCCTTCCCCCTCTTCTTCTCCTTTTCATTTGGCCAACAGTAGCCCAATTCTCACCAGCACCCTGGTCATTGTTAACCCAGGCCTCAACAGATCCAGTATGGAAATCTGTATTGTTGTCTGCATATTTACTCTGGCAAAAATTTTACACTGGATGCTCTTCATGATGTAACCCTCCCCAATTATCTGGGCTTGGGACCAGCACAAAGAAATACACTGCTTTGTGCATCCCCAAATGCTGCATTATTTACTGACTGCAATGATGCTAGACAATGTGATCAAAAACCAAGCTTGGTAGCAGAGTTATAGAAAAGGTTGTAGCTGAGCCATTTTCAATCTATCCCTTCAGAGTTGCATGTTTAGATGTTAGCTATTTATGTGATTGCTCTGCATGGCACACATTTTAATTTTGGTGTACTGCTGCAGTTTATACTATACAAATTTCCCAAACTATCATGAAGTATCCTTTATGTCTTTTCTGCAGGGCTGCTGTTAGCATTTTGTACCCCCCAACAATATCATGTTGGGGAACTCTGGGCACCTCTAGTCTAAGTATCACTATGTTGCTGTCACCCCTCCTATCCATCCTTTTAGATCATGCTGCAAACGTTTAGGGATAGTATGCACAGACTGCCCTGTAGCTATAATGTCTACATTACAACAAGCCTACATACCACACTATGTTTGCTCATCTCACAAAGGGACATTCACAGTTACTGGCATTAAGTTGCAACAATGACACATTACATTAGCTCTATGTATGGGGTGCACTAGTGTGAAATGGAACCCCAGGCATTGCCTACTGTTTCAGCCCCTCCCCTCCCTCCCAAAACACACACACACACACACACACACACACACACACACACACACACACACACACACACACACACACACACATACACACACACACACACACACACACACACACACACACACACACACACACACACACACACACACACACACACACACACACACATCTTCCAGTGCTCTCCTCTGTTTCTCCCCACCTTGGGCTTCCCACAACATGCACATTACCTTTTTTATGTTTCTCACATTTTACATTTTTATTCAGCTTTTTCAAGAACCCATACATTTATAAATGCTTTGAAGTGTTTTCTAAGTTTTTTTTTCTTTTTACACAACCTTTTCATATGGCTTGAACAGAAATTGTAATTAATTAAATAAATTCAGTGTTGCTCTTCAGCTTTAATTTTCCTTGCATCCAGTACATCTTTCCTGACCAACACAGCACAGTAATAACCATTTAGGAAACAACTCAATTAAGCCACTGCCCCCAAAATCCTTAGAGGTTGTAGATAATCTGGAATGCATTTTAGGTCATTTCCAAACCTTTTAATCCAACAGTGCCCTAAACAAAAATCATGAATAAGAAAAAAATAGCAGCTCAGAAAAAACTAACAAGCCAATTGTGAGAATGCACAAATCCTGTGTGGAAATACTGTCTGCTTCCATAATTCCCCCCCAAAAGACAGTCACTGCCTATGTATCCCTCTGGTGTTAGATTGGGATGAAAGCAGAAGTTCAAATGGCCACAGTCATGTATTTCAAGTGAGTTCTGACATATATACATAGCATGCCTCCTTACTCCTCAGTCCTAAATCCCCAAAGGCAATCACCTGTATAATTGCCTGATGTTTGATTGTGAGGAAAGTGAAAAAAACAATGATGTAGTAATGTGTTCTAATTAGTTGCTTCTAGACAGTATACTCCCCCTACAGGAGCTAAAGTAACTTCCTTTGTACACCTCTGAGGTCTATTAGAAAAGTAAATGAAACAATGACCATGCAATACCCAGCCCCCACATAACCTACAGCAATTTTCTGTACACAAACATCTGAGCAGTGCTGGTTTTAGAATGGGTGCGGTTAAGAGCAGAGGCCACTATCAGCTTTCTCCTAACAGGGTCATATCATAGCCCTGTTCAGGTTAAAGAGCGTAATCAGAGAATTAAAGCATTTTTTCTCATTTTCCCCAGCCAAAAACAGATGGTTAATGGAGCCCTCCTCCATATCAATTTATACAGTCCGACACACACACACAAAACACACACACATAAGTCTCAGCAATACTAGTTTTGTACTTATTTTAGCAAATAGCAATATATTGTGCAACACTGGTACTGCATACCAGATCAATGACTGCTGTTTAGCAGTCTTCAGACAGCAGTGGTAACCTGTCACTGTCTCTGATTTCACAGATATTCCCTGATTTTGCCTCATAATTTTGCTGTGTCCTAATAAATACAGTCATCAGAGTTTTATACTTATTATTGTCCAAGAAATGCATGTTGATGCAAAGTATGTTATTCTAGTACCTTTTTAAGTGAAACAGAGTAATATTTAAAACATGTTCCTCATTTTAAGCCTTCATTCTGCTATTATTTTTGGCATTGAGCAGAATTCTTCAGTAAAGACATTGAGAGTTATAGTATCTGATTTTCTGTCAGTATTTATAAAACTCCCTGAAACAGAAGCCATCCCTGAAGTTCAGAAGCATTAGCTCTTGTTAAAACCCAAGGTGTTCACTGAGATCAGTCCCTCTGGCCTGCTGATCTCTCTAGTGCTTACCTTGCTGATGTTCATTACCAACTTTATCCTAACAGGGTTATATCACAGTCCTGTTCAGGTTAAACAGTGTAAACAAAAATGAATACATGTTTTCTCCTTATTTCCCCAAACCAAAAGCAGCTTTTGTGGGGCCCCCACACAGTTAAGGATGCCCCCCCCCCCGCAGCCATGGGTATTGAAAGTACCTAAAGCTGGCTATATTGTTTGCTTTAGTGGATAGGATGTCCACCAGCAAGGTTTAACTAAGTCAGTGGCATTATGTCAGCAGTAAAATATTTAATGGAATTGTGAAGCTTGTTACTTGACAAAACACTGTTACTATAAAGATATCTTTGAATTTTGAAGAACATATAAATAAGAGTTATTGTTACTCACCTGGTTGATTAAGTATAGAAGCTTGCTGTACTAGCTTTCATTGCTTTGACAGACATGCTACAAAATGTCAACATAAGATAACTTGCTGTGATTGGGGGCCTCCCACAATCACTGGATTCCCAGCAACTACAGGGTTTACTGGTGCCTAAAGCCAGCTATGCTTTTCTGACATATAAAGCAGCTCATTTGACCTGTGTTGTATTGTAAATTAGTGTTATTTTGACCCAAGAATTGTATGTTTTTTTAATATATTATAGTTTCCCTGTAAGCCCATGTTTCCCAGGTGTGTCCTTGCTTTAGCTCCATGCCAGATTACTCTCGACATTATTTTAGGCAGTTATATGTGGCAACTAAAATTATCAGAAGAGGATGAGAAGGCAAAGAAGATTATGAGACACCGTGATAACTAATCAAAATACATATATGCATCTTTCTTATCAGAAAAAGCTTATGCACTTCTTTCTTAACAGGTGGTATTTTGTATGCATTAAACCATCCACAGCTAGATCTGTCATAATATTTTTACCTGGATTTGCTTTAATGGCAGGGATGATGTCTGTAGTCCATGCGCATGGTCTTCTTATTTCTCCTATACTCTTCTTTGAGATGCTACATCCACTGCATATATTGTCTTGGTCCTTGTTGTTTTTTTTGCAGCTAACATTTGTGATTTGTCTGAACCAAGGTGGACTTTTATCCTTTGTTTGCTGGGTTTTCTCCACTTATTCCACTGCATATAACACAAGAGTTAGGTACAAACAAAAGGAGATGGCTGTGTGGTTATTATTGTTTTGATCTACTATAGTGTAATAAATACCATTCTGTATGCATCAATGACAGACCTTCAATTCTCCAAGTATCTGGCAAATCTAGTTTCTTTAACCTAGAAAGTCATCCAGCAGCTTTAACTTATGACAGGGACATTCATAAGGTGTGATCTAGCGGTAAAACACTCATTTGCAGTTTAAAAATAACAGAATATCACCAAACACGAGACCCTTGTCGGCAATGACACAGCTCCAAAAAATCCTGAACGCGATTTTATTAATAAAAGAAACAAAGCGTTTTCACCACAGTGTACTGTGGCTTCATCAGAGAGATAAAACAACAGGAGAAACACTCCACAGAAATATTTAAAAATCAGGAAGTGACATCTTTACAATTTACAAAGTTTAAAAATAACACTAGACTTGCTATGGCTCTGGGAAGCAAGCGTCTTTATAGAAAATGTGTTGTTGGGTTGTGATTGATTTAGAACATAACCACAAAATGGCTGTTGGTCTATGACAAATCATCAAGAAACTCCAGAAAGTGAAAGTCCATGAATTATACATAAAGAGAATTGTGTAATGACTTCCCATTGTCCCATATCTGATTCTCTTGTTTTATATTGTTTTCTGTTTGAATTCAAACCAATGTTTAGAAGAAATATGTATTTAAAGCTTTGTTAGTCAGTTGATTTGAAGATGACTTATTGAGTATATATGCTTTTATGTACAAAAATGTTTATCATCTATTAAAGTAGATGCTAAACTGACTTTCCTGTCGTATAGATTTTGTTTATATGCCTCTAAAAAGTATGGCAAACCATCTCTGTGATGACTGCAAACACATATCCCTTACAGTCCTATTATATTCACTGCCTGTATCTAAGAATATGCCTTCTTAAGCCAAATAAAGTAAAATGTATTGATTTCTGCCCCTTACTATCCCACACACTTTATAGATGAGGCTTATGTTAATCCAGTCAACATAAAATGCAAATAGGCAAAGTGCACACATCTGACGACTATTTTATTGGTTATTTGCTAAAGAATACAGTGGATTATCAATGAATCACTGTTCATAATGAGTACACGTTTTCAATATAAAGATTCAAAGAAATTCACCTAATGGGCAAAGATTGAGAAGTGAACCATTGAATCCATTAAGAACACATAACAAATGGGAGTGATGATCAGTGATATGGATATAATTCTTTGTAATATGTGTAGACTTCTAGCTACATTAATGTATTACTGGATAAAAAGGAAAAATAAGCATAGCACCCAAGTGTTTTACAGCTTTGAAAGCTGTAACACGCTTAATGCTGCCACACAGACACTTGCCAGAAGCAACATGCACCTCTCATCAATGAACAGTTTTAAAGCTGCTAAATGCTTCACTACTCCATACTTATTTGAGTGTGCTTGGGCTAGGCAACAGATACTGTGTTATATATTTTGCTAATCATGAAGTGCTGATATACGAACTTCACCACAGCTGGGCATACCTACAGATAGCCAAGGTGAAATTCCTTGGGTGTCAACTGCCTGAAGCACAAGATGCTGAGGAGCATAATGCCAATCAACACATGATGTTACCTTTTTCACCCTTCTGTGTTTCAGGCATAATTTTTCTGTGTTTCTGATGCTCTGTGTTTTGCCATTTGATGTTCCATAGTAGAGCCATCAGAATGATGTATAACATAGAGAGTTATGATCAGTTATCCAGTCATAACCATATTAATATATATATCGTGGATGCCAAGAAATTCACATTGAGAGTAAAGCTTGAGAGTAGAATTTTGGCATCCGTTTCAAGAACACATAGTAACAGGTTAGGATTAGTGAAACCACATCTCTTTGTAGTGCATGGAGTTTTATCTACTCCATGTACTACCAGTCACAAAAAAAATAAAACATGAAATATTTTGCTGGTTTGAAAGCTAGTAAATCACCTAGTGAATACAGTTGCAGACAACATGTTATTAAAATTGAAGGAAAAACTCAGAATGTTTTTAAATGCGCTCTAAGTTACACACAGACTGACATCTGTAAAGTTCTGTTGACAGAATATGAGGCAAGATATACAGGGACAGTTTAGTGTGAACAAACCTCCCTTAGGTGAGACTTGACCATAACAGTGCTTAAGGGTGTGTAACAATTGTTACACACCTCTGAGAGTGCTATAAAGGTTGGATCTTGACCAGGTTTACTTTTTTTCCAGTTTTGGAGTCTAATCACTGTGTTCTCTGCACTACAAGGTTATTTCATCCAGAATTATGATCAGGTCTCAAGTCATATCCAGGTTGTTTATGTGTTCAAGACATGAATGTAAAAAAAAACCTCACCTCTAGTGTGAGGCTCAAACTATGAATTTTGTCATCCAAGTAAAAAACACATAACCTCTTAATTACGACTAGGGAGACCTACTCATAATTTCATCTGGTACATGAAGCTTAGTTGGTCCAATGTATTACCAGTTACAGAAAAAACAGGTGTAGCAGTGCAGTGCTTATGCTATGTGCTGTGAAACATATAAGGCATCTACACAAACAGTGGACAGAAGCTAAGTGTCTCTCTGACATACAGCCTTAAAAGCTGGTAATTACTTCATTCTGCCTTTTATGAGTGACAACCAGAAATGCTTTACAGCTTTTAAAATGTGTGTTATAAAATATGTTTTAAGTTCTCACCACTGTTCTGGGAGACAACTGCAAGTTCCAGTGTAAGACTAGAACATAACAGCTTTTAAGCTGTTCATGGCACAACTTGCTATGTGTCTCTTTGATATCAGAGAGTGCATAACAAACTTATCTTTTTCCTAATTTTGAAGCATAATCAGTATGTTATATGCTACGAGCTTGAGGTTCACTCATCAGAATGATGTTAAATAGAGTTATTTTCCCTAACTTCAAGATGTAATCACTGCATTATATTTATCAGAAATGTAATGTAGACATGGAAAGAAAATTTCTAAATAACTAGGACAGCATAATGGTATAATAAAAATGTAGTTTGTAGAGATGTTTTTTTTATTTGTAGTCTCACAAAATAAATAAATTAATCCATTTAAATTCAGGATATGTGCAAAAGCACTATAGATTCAATACAAAGGAATTTATCTGGCATAGCCATTTGAGCTACTGTTATACACTGAACTACTATGCTGAAAAATTCTGGGCAAAGTAAAAATATGGGGGGAGAGACAAAGGTCACAATCTGGGCAAACATTTAAATATTATTCTATTTCACTTAAAAAAGTAGTAGAACAAAAGGAGCTGCAGCATGCATTTTTTGAACAATGAGATGTCAGAAACTGTAATATCTGATATTACTGACTGTGTTTTACTCTAATCCTAAGTTATTTACCAGAAAATCAAAACTTTTATGACTGACAGGGCAAGGACGGGCAGAATCAGGGATGTTCTACAAAATTCTGGACAGTTGCGATGTACTGCATAGACTGTTACATCAACAGCATGACTGTACTTCAATATATGGTTCAGTTAATCAAGCCTTAACAAATTCGACAAGCTATAAACAGTATATATATATATATATATATATATATATATATATATATATATATATATATATATATATATATATATATATATATATATATATATATATATATATATATATATATATATATATATATATATATATATATATATATATATATATATATATATATATATATATATATATATATATATATATATATATATATATATATATATATATATATACACACACACATATATATATATATATATATATATATATATATATATATATATATATATATATACTCTTTGGGACAGTACTGACACTTATAAGGGGATAAATATATTTCTCCCAAAATCCAGGCTTCTTGGAATTTGTTAGCTTATAGAGTGCTGGAGATCTTGTCCACTTGAACAAATCAAAAAAGTTCTAACACTTTTACCTAAAGAAGCATTTCTTTTGTGAATTACTCTTGATATGTTCAACAAACAGAATTCATAGAGCCTAAGTTTTAGACAATTGCCAAAACATTTCCATAAGAATGGTAGTATTTATAGTCATTACGTGAATGTGTAAAGGCTGTCCATGCTGTCTGCACATTTACTTAGCAAAGGCACATCAGGATCTAACACATTTCCTTGCTGTATGCAAACTCATAATAAATGGTAGAATTGCACCTTTTGTATCTACTTTACAATCCATGATGATGCTGTTACTTGCTTCTAGCCTTCTATTTCCCAGTGTAAGCTGCATGTTTTGATCGAGTCAAAATGGTCTGCACCCAGTGTCACTCGCCGGCCAAGAAAGCAGAGATATAGGCAAAGAAAACTCACTATAATTTTGACAAACCTGATATGATCAGATTAGACAGGGATACTGTAAGGATCTTAGTGAATATATATGTCCTCCTCAGGGGCACGGGGGGGGGGGGGGATGCAAGGTCTTCCTATCCCTGTGGATACAAAGGTGTGTATAGCCCTTCACTTTACTTGACACGGGGACCTTCGAGAGGCAGAGTGGGGACATGTGTATCTCACAGGCTTCTGCCTCAAGGATATTTTGGCAGTTCCTAGATGCATTCTTGGCACATGTAGATATGTACATCTATTTCCCAGTGTTGCCTCAAGATGGAGCCTGGACTATGCATACCATTTATTGGGTAGCAGATTTCTCTCATGTACTTGTTGCAATTAGAACCCTTCTGATCCACAAGGAGAGCAGTGTCACAATAGGAAAGGCTGCCATTCTATCAGTTGCCAGGTATTGTGTGATGCATGGGGGTGCATCACCAACATCACTGTCTAGCATCCTGGCAGTGCACATGATTCCCACATCTGGCACCTCATCCTGCATTGTAGGATGCACAGTGGTCATCTTGTTGGTAAGTGGAAACATATTTAATTTATTTATGTAGTTATTCATGGCAAAATATATTTCTGAACACTCAACTGCCTTTTCTTTGTTTTGTTTTCCTCTCCCTTTTGTCTTTTTATTTTCTTTCAGGTGATGCTGGACATTCACTGGAGCCATGGCTTATGACACCAGTAGGAAATCCAAGTGGATCTGCTGAAGACAATCACAACACAGCCCTGTCTCAGACATGTATTATCATTGAGAGGGTATTTGGCCTCTTGAGTAGTCATTTCAAGTTCCTGGATGAGTCTGGCATGCCCTTCATTATGATCCAGCTACTGTGTGCAGGATGTTTTCTGAATGTTGCATTTTGCACAACATGATCATGGGACTGTCTGTTGGTAAAGTGACCCATGCTGTCACAGCAGTGCCCAGTTCCAGTCCTACTATGATTAATGATGACCAGCCAGAAGCAACAGTAAGGGGCCCTATGTAGAAGGCTTCTGCATGGCATGCAAGTAAAGAGGTAATTTCTAGACCTGAACTATGGACTATGCCATTTATGTTAGTGCTTCCTTTCTTGTAAAAACACATACAGTATAATTGATGCATGCAGTAATATCTGGGGTTTATGCTGTGTGGTGCAAGTTCTGCTGTCACTGCTTATCAGACAGTCCCTCTCATGTTTAATATTTTTTTATTTCAGAACAGGTTCTCCTATTATTGTTTGTAAATGTCATTCCTGATTGTTCATTGACTCTTGTCTTTTGATGTTGTAAGGCTTTGTATAAGGAATATTCCCATTTTTAACTGTTTTTCACAATACATTTTGATGAAGTGTTATACACAAGTATGCTTGCTCTGAATCTCTAGAAGTGGTGCAATTAATAACAAGTGCTATTATAGTATTTAACATAAGTTCATGCCTTGCAAATGAATGAAAATATGTCATATTGTCTTTTTATATTATATAATGTTTCCTCAGTTTTAAACCGCTACATATTTAAACTGACTTAATGATCTTTGTTAAGATGCTACACATCAGATTATTTCATTTTGTCATACACAATAATTTGCGGTCTCAGGGACCACAAATATCATCATTTGTGCAGTGGTGAGGATGAAGTGGCAGTAGTGTTTGTTTACATGGCATTTTAATCTTTAATTTTCTCATTACTACTTCCCAGAATACTTGTATATTAGTACTTTTAAACTGTAGGCAATTGCCAACTGTCAAAGTTATAACACTATAACACATAGAGCATTAAAGATGTTAATCACTGCAATCTTATTTTATGAAGTATTTGCTTCTCTGCACAGTTTCATGAGGTTTTAAGCAATAGCATTTTAGGAATGAAATGCATGCAGTTGAAAAGTGCCTTTTTTACTTTATTTAATACATTATTTCCCTTAGAGTTAACCATTGACGTGTCTGTGTGAAGGTCAAATTGTAAGTAACAGAAATGTCAAATACTTGAATCACAGTAGACCAAGATCAAATGTTTCATACACATCTTCTAAAGATAGGCAAGGTAATGGTGCAGGTGATTTTGAAGAGGCACCATCATGAGAGATGGATGGCGAGTTGGTCCGATGTCATGACCCATGAGATGAATGTGATCCTACATACACTGATCATACAGTGCTGTGAGACCAAGACTGTGACCTCAAATTATATGTTCTGCTAGATACAGATTAATGTTGAGATATCCTGCATGGAATCTGTTGAGCTAGTTTCCCCCTACTAATTTCTGAACTTTATTGAGAAGCACTTGTAGTGTCATGTGTTCTGTGTCAGGACAATGCACTGTCCTCTTCCCATTCCAAGACTGACTCTGACTTGAGTCTGGTAAGTCCTAACTACAATACAAATGGAGGTGGCCCTGAATGCTTGGTGTACCATCATATTATGCATCTATGTCATCATCATCTATCCCCTTTTTCCCATTTTTTACATGGGGTCAGGGTGATATGTTAACTGTCGCCATCTCTCGTGATTCAGTGCTACACTCCTGCCTTCTTCGACACTCATTCCCAACTATCAGAGATCTTCTCTCACACAATCCATCCACCTCTTCATTGGATGCTGTAATTTCCTTTTACCTTCTTCCTGTCTGTCCCAAATCGTCTTCACCACATTATCTTCTGCTTTTCTTCACATATGCATGTGCCACTGTAATCTGTTGGCTTTGATTTTTTCTGCAATTGGAGCTACTTTGGCTTTTGCTGTTATGTCCACATATCTTCATCTGTCACAGTGTGCATCCTGCTACCCATCTCAGGCACTTAATTTCCATCACCTCTAGCTTCCTTATCTGCTCTGCCTTTACTGCCCAGGTTTCTCTACCATACAGTAGCACTGGTAGCACCACTGTTTTGTACACCTTACTTTTCAGCTTCTTTGGCATTCCTCTGTCATACACTATACCTGGCACTCTATATCTGTTGGCTGCAGCCCCTCTGATTTTATCTTTGATCTCTTCATTCAGACTTCCTTTCTCCTCAATCATCCCTTCTAGATACTTGAAGCTGTTAACCTGTTCCACTATCTTCCCCTTATATTTCAATTTGAAGCGTCGTCTGATTTCCCCAATTTGGTGCCGTTACCACTGTCTTATCTGTACTTAGTTCCATCCCATGTACCTTCAGTTTTGCATTCTATTCCCCTATCCTTTGTTGAGGTTCTTGCTCAGACTTTGCCTGTAATGTCACATCATCTGCATATTAAAACTTCAAAAGAGACCACAGCTCTGTCTCTTGTGAGTCAGGCAGAAATTAGAACTGATCAATTAAGGACTCGTACATAAGATAGAAGAGGTCACTTAAGGTTAATCATTTGTGAACTGAGGGGGTGGAGCTAGGAACTAAGCCTTCTATTTAAGGGGTAAAATAAAACATTTCAGAGCTTTACTAGAAAAGCTCACCAGACTCTGCTACACTTTGCTGTGAAGGAAAGGTTAGTTTGCTTTTTATTTGTTATATTTTGTATTACTTTATTGCCTTTTTATATTTTGAATACTGTGATTTGTTTTCTTTACCTTGTGTTTTACTTGTATTCTGCTTTTAACTGCATATTAAAACTTCAAAAGAGACCACAGCTCTGTCTCTTGTGTCAGGCAGAATTTTTTCTCACCCACCCACCCGCTTACTGTCGTGTTCTTAAATACCACTGTCTTTCTAGTTGCCTGCCTCTTATATTAATTTGACCATATATCTAATTTCCTCCCTGCTTTCACTGGCTTGTGTGAGTAAGCACAAAATTATCATTTTGTGAAATCACTCCCCTTCAACTATTTAAATTTATTGGCCATCCTACTGTATTCCATAGTACCAGAATACAAAAGGGACCACTCTCTTTCACTCTAGCTTGCTGTTTTAAAAATAGTGACTCTCCACTAAAACTTAACTTTTTAGACAGGTAAAACTTAAGTTACCTACTTTCACATCTAACATATCTAGTGCACACTGCAGTGTTTGGTATAAACCATTTTTTTCCATCTTACCTTTAAGCATCCCTGTGACTAGCACTTGCTCTAATACCAGCTGGAAAGCACTAGGAAGCCTTAAACTGATACAAGCACTCAACTTTCCTTGTTAATAAGGAGAAATTAATCATAGGCACTAAACAGCCTATAATTGCAAAGTACCTTTCTAAGGCAAGGGAAAACAGCTCCTGTACTTTACAAAAAAAGCACCAAACCAGGCATGTCCAGGGGTCAGCTTCCTGTGATTTCTCCTGTCCACCTGGTGAATCTGGGCATACTGGGGTAATGCAGCAATTGCCTCATGTACACAGACAACCCTCTCCTCCTACCACCCAACACTACAACTTGTGAGAGATGCACTTACATAGCCAAACTGGAAGCAAAGCTCTCTCCACCCAAGATTGTGCTAGACAGTCAAGAGGAGAAGGTTAACAGCCACACTAGACCTCAAGCAACACATAGCCCTTCTAAACCCACACCACCAACACCCACACATAGCAACATTAAATCCACATATGTGCAGGCCATTAACTGTAACCTGCCCAAGCAACAAGGACCTCCGAAGCTGAAATGCAAACAAACACCAATCACAACCAAAGTGTCACATAGCTCACAACACCAGTGTGCCACACAGCAACAATCCCTAAGGCAAGACAACGTACCGAACACTTTACTCATAGGTGACTCTATAGTCAGGCACACTGATGTCCCACTCACCAGGCTGAACAAGGAGAAAATTACAGTCAGGTGCCTGTCGGGTGCCAGGATCTGCCACATAACGTATGCACTCAAGTCACTCCACAACAAGTACAAATATGACTCTGTCTTTGTCCATGTTGGAGTGAATGACTTCAGACATACCTCCCTGGACTACATGAAAAGAGACATGGAAGAGCTCTCAGATCCTGTGGCCCAGGCAGGTATGACCCTAGCCCTGAGTAGCATCCTGCCTTCACCCAGAATGATACCACAATATAAGGACAAAATGATTGACTTCAAAAATTGGCTAAGCTTCTGCTGTCATTCAAAGGGGATCCAGTATCTGTCTGCTTGGGATGACATGATCAACAGACCATGATGCTTTGCCAGAGATGGTCTGCGCCTGTTGCCCCTGGGATTCAGGTTACTGGCTAAGACTCTTGCCACCCCTATAGTGCCTTTTTTAGGCAAAGTTCAAAGGACAAAACCACCACCGTAACAGGTACAAGCATGCAAATTCTGAAGGTAATGCTACTCAATGCTAGAAGTCTAAACCTCAAAATGCACTCTCTTGAGGCACTCCTAAAAATGGAGAATATCAATATCTGTGCAGTAACTGAGACCTGGTTCAAGGCTCTAGAGACCACCCCTGCAATACTAGGCTACAACTTTTACCACACTTTTTGGCCACCAAACCAGGACCGAAACACTAAAGGTGGAGAAGTGTCCATATTCACCAAGGATATTCACACCACCAGGCTAGTTGCCGAACACAATGTGTCTGAAATTCTCCAGGTGCAACTAACACTTGGTAAGACTGCAATCCAAGTTGTAGCTTGCTACAGATCCAAGAAACAAAAATGAGCCAGCAGCAAGTAGACTGAGTAAGAAAAAAAGTAGTTTAATAAAAACTACCCAAACAGCATAATGGCATCCAATGGTTAAAAACCCTAGCCTCTTTCAGTGTGTACAAAGCAGCCAAAAAAAAAAAATGTATTTATACAGATAAAGCCATGCTGATTGGTTACAAAATTTTAAACATTTGCTGATTGACAAACAGCATAAATAACAGAAGTTAGTATGAATGTAAATACATTCAAAAAAATTTTGTACATTTATAAGGACTTGAATACATGCAACAATATTAAGATTAGCTATTTCTATCAATATATATTTTTAAAATATACATAAATGTATATTCCGAATATTAAAGCACCAATTGTACATAATCCAATATTGAACAAAAATATATTAAACATGCATATATGCAAAGTGCATTACAAATCAGAGGACATACTGTAATATTAAGATTAACTATATTTGTATATATAATTAATGAACATGTTTATAAACAATCATTTAGCCCAGGATTAAATAGTGCACCTAATTTCGTTATCCATTTCTTTTCTTTAAGGTTGAGTTTATTATGCCAACCACTCTTAGTGGTTCTGTAAATTTTGCAGTACTATGGGTGAGAGTGTGTTTGTATAATGCGTTGGTCATCTTATGGCATCTAATATCACTGAGATGCTCGTTTAACTGGTCTTGACGTCTGCCCGACATAAAATGAGTGGCAGGTACAACATGCCAAATAAACGGCCCAATCTGTGTTACAGTTAGCAAAAAATCTAATGTCAAAAACTGTATTAGTATTCCTACTGGTGAACTCCTTAGTTTTCAACATATGCTTACAATTGACACAGTGGCCACATGGAAAGGAACCAATAAGCTTATCCCCCAAAATGGTGGTTTGATACACCTGTGGTAAAATGGACTCATAGTGATGTTTGTAGTGATTAAAGTGACCAGCCAAATTCTTGCCTTTACGAAAAGAAAAAAGGCATTTGTTAGGGATAATGTTTTTGATTCTGGCATCAGCCTCCAGTATGTTCCAGTTGTCCCTAATAGTCTTAATAAAATTATTGGTATTTCTGCCAAATGTTGTAGTGAGTCTAAGTTTATTGAACTTTATGTGTTTCTTTTTATGTTAATAAATTAGGTCTATGTAGACCAGATGCATAATTCTGAGCCATGGTCACATATCCTGAACTGTAGAATGAATCTGTTATGCAAGTCCTGAGCATGATTGACAAAAGTGTTATTATCAGAACAGTTAATCCTAATAAATTGTGATTTAGGGATGTTCTTTGCAATATGTTTTGGATGAAAGCTGGATGCGTGGAGAATCGTATTGTATTGGGGGAATTTGTTTGCTACAGATCCCCCACCATGCCCCAAGATTCTCACTACACCTTTTTAAACATACTGGAAAATATTAAGATACAACCAAACACCCTAATACTGGGTGATTTCAACTACCATGCCATTGACTGGGAAAACTACTTCTGTACCAACACCTTTGCCCAATGGTTCTTGGAATTCATAAATTTCAACACCCTGGATTAACAAATCCGTAGTCCCACCAGGGGCTCCAGTATCCTAGACCAGGTCATTACCAACATGGGAAATCAATGCTCCAAACCTATGGTCACCCCCTTGTTGGTCAGGTCTGACCATAGCTAATCACCCTTAACATCCACATCCCACCCCAACCCCCCAGTAAGGCGAACATCCACATCCCACCCCCCAGTAAATAAACCGCCATAAAAAACTTCTCCAAAGCCAACTTCATGCTACTCAAGTCAGAAGTGACAAACTTCATGACACCCATGCAGATGGGAACTGAAAGTTCGACTGCTGAATCCTACACTAAGGCACTCTACGAGCACATCCACTCATGCATGAATCGTGTCATCCCAAATAGAACCAAGATGCTCTCCTCCAAAAAAGGAAGTCAATCTTGTGGTCCCCTGCCACAAACATACTTTACAACAAAAGGAAGAAACTGTTGCAGAAAAGAAGAAAATCCCAGGATGCAAAAAACTTCCTTTCCAACCTCAGTAAGAAGCTGAGATCCCTCATAAAATCCTCCAAAGCTAGTTATGAAAATAAAATTGCCAAAGATTCCAAAGACAACCACAAGGCATTCTATAACTATGTTAAGAATCTAAATGGCAATTCTCAGATCTGCTCTGAGCTACAACAGAATGGCATTAAATATACTGATCCCAAGGATATTGCCAATATCCTGGCAGACCAATTCATCCAACTTCACCCCCCTCTCATAGGTTCATAGGTAGGTACTAGGATATCGGCCCTGGGGCCTATACAAGACCAGCCAAAAAGGTACCCTGGCTTTTGCCACCTAAGAAAATTATTTTCCTGTGCCACTGTTGAGCAGAGTCACAGAGGTGATCCCCGGGGTGAATTTCCTATTTCCCATCCAATCATCAAGATTTTTCTTGAAGAGTGCTAATGAGGAGCTTTGTTTGATATAGATAGGTAGTTTATTCCAGAGTATGGTAAGTCTCTGGAACAGGAATCTATCCCTCCGGCATGTTCTGTTTATTGTGGTGACAAGGTTTAGGTCCCTAGAGCTTATAGCTCAGAGGGATTGGGATTTCTTTAAGTGGAGCATGTCCAACAGCTCTGGGTTTGACATAGCTTTGTATGTTAGGCAGAGATCACCTCTGAGTAGGAGATATGCGACGGAGTAAAGCTGGAGTTTTTTGAGACGGTCTGTGTAGGGCATCTGAGGCTGGTAATCCTCTTTGTGAGGTATTTCTGTGGCCTTTCCAGTTGTTGTAGATGTTTTGTGAGGTACATACCAAAAGGGGCGTTGTACTCTATAATGGGTCTAATGAGTGATGAGTAGAGGGGAACAATTACCTCTTTTTTCCTGGATGAGAAACCTTTTGTGATGAGGTGTGTCATGTAGAAGGATTTCCTGACTACTGTGGTGATGTGATTACCAAAGGAGAGACTACTGTCCACCTGTGTCCCAAGGTCTCTTATCACACTTTCAGTGTTAAGTATACTACTGCCTATGTTGTAGTTCATGGGTACAGAGTTTTTACTAAAGGGGATGACAATGCACTTTTTGGCATTGAGCTTGAGGCCATGGCTTTGACCCCTGGCATCTGTCTCAGTGAGGCCCTTTTGTAGGATGTCCACATTGTTAGGAGTTTTGATTATGGCTTCTAGCTTGCAGTCATCTGTGAACTTCATTAGCCAAAGACCTTCTGTGTTAGCCTGTACTTCAGAGAAGTAGATACCAAACAGGAGAGGACCCAGGACTGAACCCTGTGGTACACCACTTGTCACTGCTCTGAAGTCGGATTTGGAGTCTGCTACTTTCACAGTGTGGGTTCTGTCAGTGAGCCAGTTGGCAACCCATCTTGTGACATAGGGATTTATACCTACTTTAGTGAGTTTATCTATAATTCCAGAGTGGGGAATGGTGTTGAATGACTTGACAAGATCTAGATAGTCTGTGTGAACCACCTTACCCTTGTCTACGGCTTTGCTGACTGCTTCAAAGAAGTCTATCAGGTTTAGGAGACATGATTTGCCTTTTACAAACCCGAACTGGGTGGGGTCCAGAGTTTGGAGATTACCAATGTCGTTGTTTATAAGTTCCATGATGATACGTTCCATGGCCTTGCAGACCAGGCTCATCAGGCTAATGGGCCATAGTTCCCGGGGTCCATGGTGGCTCCCTCCTTGTGGAGTGGGATAACCATCGCTGTGCGCCATTCAGCAGGCACAAAGCCTGAGGTGAAGCTATGATTGAACATGGTACTTAGGTGGAGTGCCAGTTCATTCTGTAGTTCATGTAGAACGCACCCCCTAAAGGTCCCATCTCAATACCAGAAGATTGCCAAATTCTGGTAATAACAGCCACACAGGTAAAAAATGCACTCTCCAAAGCTAAGAATACAGCATCCATGGGACCAGATGACATCCCGGGCTGTGTATTACATGAACTACAAAATGAACTGGCACCTCACCTAAGTGTTATGTTTAATCATAGCCTCACTTCTGGCTTTGTGCCGACTGAGTGGCACACAGCTGCAGTTATCCCACTCCACAAGGGGGGATCCACCTTGAATCCTGGGAACTACTGCCCCATCAGTCTGACGAGCCTGATCTGCAAGGCCATGGAACGTATTATCATGGAACTTATAAACAAAGACATTGGCGACCTTCAAACACTGGACCCCACCCAGTTTGGGTTCGTGAAGGGCTGATCTTGTCACTTGAACCTGACTGACATCTTTGAGTCAGTCTCCAGAGCCGTGGACGAGGGTAAGGCAGTCCACACAGCCTATCTGGACCTCGCCAAGGCCTTTGACACCATCCCCCACTCTGGAATCCTAGATAAACTTACTAAGCTGGGCATTAATCCCTACGTCACTCGATTGGTTGCCAACTGGCTTACTGACAGAACCCACACTGTAAAAGTAGCTGACTCTAAATCTAGCTCCAGACAAGTGACAAGTGGAGTACATCAGGGTTCAGTTCTGGGACCGCTCTTGTTTGGCATCTACTTCTCTGAAGTACAGGCCAACACTAAGAGACTCTGGCTAGCAAAGTTCACAGATGACTGCAAACTGGGAGCCATTATTGAATCCACAAATGATGTGGATACTCTACAAAAGGGCCTTACAGAAACAGATGCTTGGTGCCAGAGCCATGGGCTCAAGCTCAATGCCAAGAAATGTATAGTTATCCCCTTTGGGAAAAAAACATGTACCCATGAATTACCACATAGGTGGCAGTACACTAAACACCTAAAGTGTGATAAGAGACTTAGGGACATAGGTGGACAGTGGTTTCACCTTCGATAACCACATCGCCACAATAGTCAGGAAATCCTTCTATGTGGCACACCTCATCACTAAATGCTTTTCATCCAGAAAAAGGAGGTCATTGTTCCACTGTACTCATCCCTCATTAGACCCATTATAGAATACAGTGCCCCGTTTGGTATGTACCTCTCAAGACATCTGCAACAACTGGAAAGGCCACAGAAATACCTCACTGACTGCCTTAAAAAACTCCAGTTATACTCTGTCGCATATCATCTACTCAGAGGCAATCTCTGCTTAACAAGCAAGGCCATGTCAATCCCAGAGCTGTTGGACATACTACACGTAAAGAAATCCCAATCCCTCAGAGCCACACGCTCCAGGGATCTAAACCTTGTCATCACAATAAACAAAACATGCTGGAGGGATAGGTTCCTGACCCAGAGACTCCCCAGACTCCAGAAAAGACTGCCCATACATGTCAAGCAGAGTGCCTCTTTGGCCCACTCAAAAGGAACCTTGACAATTGGATGGGAGAAAGGAAATTCACCCCACAGATCACATCAGTCACCCTGCTAGACAGGGGTCCAGGGAAGTAAATAGTGTGGGAAGAAATATCCAGGGAATTGTTATGGCTGGGCTTGTATAGGCCCTAGGGCCGATAGCCTAGTACCAACCTATGAACCTATACAGCAACTTCATTGATCTTTCCTCTCTGTCATTTGTTAATGTAGTCCATCACCAGTATGAACAGCAGTGGGCTCAGAGTTGAACATTGATGTGCACCCAGTCCCACTAATTTTACCAATGTTTCTGGGACTTTGAACCACCACAGGAGTGCCCAAATCAGCTTTCTTGGGACCTTGTCATACATTTTCTCCAAGTCTAGAAATGCCCGGTTGGACACTTTCCTTATCTCTAGCTTCTTCTTAACTACCTGTCTCAACTCTGCATCTGTGTGATCATGACATTATAGCTAATCTCTGCTATTTGCATATAGTGCTGGAAATTCTCATATATACCCTGGAGGACTATCATCATTTTCAGCTGACATTGTCTGTGACAGTACTCTGAGCCTTAAGAATGTCACAGCACATTTGCTACTGGGCAGCCACTGCTTTACATGTTTCCTGGAGTAGCTGTGACAAGTTCCTTTAGCTGGTGCCCCTTTGTAATGGTGCCACAGTGGACACTGTTACCTCTGCATTTCTGCCATCATCCTAAAAGTGTTCATCTAGGTTTGGAGATACTGGTGTAGAGGTGCATGGGACTTCTGTCTTTACAAGTGTGAGTGTAATGTCAGCATATGCTTGCCTATATGATGCACTGTCGTTTCCTGCAGAGTTACTAATATGTTGTGTGTTGTGAGATTCTGCTGATAAACTTGGGAACTGCATGCCACTTACCTCAGGCTGCCTCATAAATATAGTTACTTTATCATTATCATCATCTTCAGCAGCCATTTTGCTGCTGATCTCCTCCAAATGTATTGGTGTAGTACAACTGTTCCTATCTGCTGCTCACCCTGTAAAAATGAATTGAATATATTACTAATTAAGAAGTAGTATGCAGTACTGTATGCTAATAAGGAGTTGAGGAGAACACTTACCATGTACACTGCCTTCATTGTCGTTATGTACAGAAGTGAAGATTTCACCTGTTAATTGTAATTGTCATATATTAAATGTAACCATTCCATGTCAGCATTCAATTCTCTATATAAATGTATGTTATTGTTTTAAGCCAGCCTTCCTGAGAAGGCGTGCTGTTGCTGCAGACATTGGTAATGACCAGAGTCCACACCACCTCTGATTATTATTCCAGTTCCGTCATCTTCTGTGTCACAGTCATCCACATGAATGTAGAGGTCTTATCTACTGTTAAAGGGACAAGTTTAGGAGGTCCCTCCCTCATTCTTGTACAGGCAATTGCACTGTGCCTCACCTTGGCTCTGGCACCTCCTGCCATATAATTTGCCTTCTTTTTTCACTATGTTAATGTGTGGTTCTTTCTGTCAACACCATTTATATCCATAACCACGTGATTCCAGTCCTTTGCCTTCTCAGCTTGTTTGGGTCCCCCTTTTCCATAAAAGAAATTTGATATATGTCCTAAGGACTGTCATGAGGATGTGGTTCCCCTCATGCTAAAAGTATCATTTTTCTGCCTTGATCCCTAATTTAGCATCACTACTGCACCTAAAATAATAGGCCACAGTTATACACAAAAAACCTTTGATGCAATCATCAGAAAAACAACATAAAAATGAAAGCATGCCTGCCATTATCACATAAAAAGTTAGGTGACACAAAACTCATTCATAATTTTATACACATGCCTCAATTTATCCAAGTAAAGTTATACAGAACTAATGTTTGCACCATCATGAATACATTTGTAATAATAAGGCAAGAAGTTTGTTAACATACCTGTACCCTTCCCTACCACTTTCTTCTATTAATACTGTCACCTTTCAAACCAGAGTGACACTCAGAAATCTTCCAGGAAAGATATGAATATAATGCCAACAACGTATCCTTAAAAATTCACTATTTCACAAATAAATTAATGAAAACTATTTAATTTTACCATGTGTGTGCAATCACTGACAACATAATAAACTTATCTTTCTCAATGATCACTATACATTTCTACTGCTGCTGTAATGAATTTCCATTTACAAATGACAGTTTTACAGTAGTCACATAGGTCATTCAAATCTAGCTATTATATCAGTGAAGCAATCATTTCTTCAAGTTTAAACTAACATCAGTTTGACCTTTTGATATTAATTTGTAATATTTCTATTATTTAGTGCTCACTTTAAAAAGTCAATGTTTTCCTAAGGTATTTGCTGCTGAACTTGAGTAATGACAAGTTAATATAGCAGTGTTAAATGTATTCATGTAACTTCAGGGTCATTTACATGTTTTTTATGCAAATTATTACCTTTTACACTTATCCCTATGAATCACAGTAATGCAAGAACATGTTAGGCAACTTATCCACATAACTAGACCTCAATTGCTAGTGAACACTGGGTACTCATGAATGGACTGTGGATTGTGGTATGGTCTGCAGCAGTCCCCAGTAAGCCTCAGAAGGCCTAGCATTGCCACCTATCTGTTTTTTTTCTGGACTATCTGGAAATCAAACTGATTGTCCGGTAGTCCAGAAAACACTGTACAAACTCCGATATTCTGTTTCAGAAAAAGAAACAGACTATTGAAGTTTGTTCAATCTGCAGATTTACTATGCTTTTTTTACAGAAAGCATAGTAAATACACAGGAAAAAGGGTCTATATTATAAGATCGATGGTTGAAAACATCGAACACCATATGGTCAACACCATATGGTCGATGTCTTCAAACGTCGACCTTACAAAAAGACTCCCCAAAAAAAGAAAAATGTACCCTAATGAGTTTAAGCTGGGGGCAAGCCCCCCTGCACCCCCACATGGGGGGCTGCACTCCCACACCCCCATTACTTAAATATGCCAACTCTGAGATCACACTACATTGCAGTAAATGGAAATCTCCCCTTACGGAGATTTTCATTTACGCATTTGAGATTCTCAGCGTTCGCTATTCTCGTGTCGACAATGTCAGATTCGACATTTTCGGCATTTGAGAATATAACATAGATCCGGAAAAAAGGCATCACAAACAGAAAAAGAGGAGGTTCCCCTTGGATGATATGATGATGATATCACAAAATGGGCAGAACATGGGGAGAAATGGGTGGGGTTATAATGGGATACAAGAGGGCATAGCCTAAGTCCGGGTTTCACCACAACAAAAGGTGGCAACCCTAAGAAGGCCTCAAGAGTGCAGGGATAACCTCATTTATTGTTTAAGCTGACAATGTTTAGAAAAGGCAAAAAAGGAGTCAATGCATGACAATTTGCACAATCATGAAGCATAATCCCTGCCCATTCAATATTGTATAGCACACCTAAGGACATCAAATCACACATTTACTAATAGTTGATACAGACACATATGAGAAGATTTATTTCTGAAGAAATAAATAAACAAAATCCAAAAAAATTAATACTGGTGCTATATTGCAGAAGGGATGCATAAAGAAATGGTTCCATTATGTGTGAATTTATTTTTTGCATTTCTTCTTTGTCTCCCCCTTTTTCTCCCTTATTCTTATTTTAATTATGCATTACTTTGCTCTTCATTTCCTTTTTCTCCCATTCCTGTTTATTTTCTACAGGTTCAGTCATATGCTTCCTAGGTTAGGAAATGTTCACCCTCTGCCCATGTAGAGACATCCTCATAGGGTGACATTGGTGTTACCAGTCCTGTTAGACAACCTGGCAAACATCTCTGAATGTGGCTTTGGGACTTGGTTGAGGACATGGTAGAGCAAGTAGTGGACAGAAGCCTTCAGCCAGTCCAGGATTCTCTTTAGTGGGTAGATGACTCACTGTTCTGGTTGGTGTCAACCACCACTCCACATAGGCCCCTTCGCTCTCAACATTGAGATCTTGCACTGCAACACCATCTGACATTAGAAACATTTGAGGTTCTGTGGAAAGGGGATTCTTATTGGACTGGGCTCCTATTCACCACCCTTTCCTTATCCTCTCTCCTACACCATCTTAAATTTTCCCCACCCAAACTACCTTCTCATATAAAACAAAATTAAAAAAAATAGGAGTTGTAGCTTGGCAAAGACATAGTACCCCCCTCTTAACTCTTCCAATTCAATTGTCTTGATATTTTCCTGCTGTGGTCCCCTCTTTGTTATATCTTCCATTTTTCAGTCTTACCTATCTCTTTGCTTTCCTTTCTTTAAAGCAATCAACAGGGTGTCCACATAAGGATGTCCCTATATAAAACATATTAAACACCTTTATTTTATTTAAATATTAATAGTAAAAGCTGCATAGTCATTTTCGTTCACAGTACCTGACAACTTACGAGACCATAAGAGTAATAATGCTGTCACATATTACATTGCACATGCTTATATTAACCCTACTTTATGCTTTTGTCTTAAGTGGGTGTTTTTTCTTTCAAATGCTGTTGCATTTCCTTAGTAACCACAAATAACCTGCAATCACTGAATTTTCATGAAGGTGTAGTGGCACTCCTTGCTGCGAACTGCAACAGAAGTGTGAAACTTGGGACTATGAATGCCATCTTAAATATACAATATTTTTGTTTTGTTTTTTTGCTTTTTTTTACATCTCAGGAAAACAATAATAATTATAATAAAGGCATTATGATATGCTCAAGATAAAATACATGGTTGCATGTAGACCACAATTGGCCTAATATCTGAAGATAAAAACTGCAAAGGCATGGTAATAGTTCAGTGGAGTAACTCAAAGTACTATAAAGGGTATGTGATTTGGATTCACTACAGGTAACTGATTCTCAAGCATTTGAAAATCATTGAGAAGGAGCCAGATACTTGAGTATCTTGTAGCTCAGCAAGGCTGTTGCTCATGCTCAAACTCATATATTAGATTGGGCAAACAGCTGTGCGTAGGGAGCATTGCTCATGCTCAAATTGGATGGTGTAGCAGTTAACATTGTCACCTCACAGCAAGAGGCTTTCTGGTTTGATTCTTGGCTGGGTTGCCTTCAATGTTGGAGTCAGCATGTCCTCCCTGCATTTGTGTGGGTTTTCTCTGGGTACTACAGTTTCTTTCCATGGTACAAAGATATGTGTCTGGAGTCTTTCTCCCCAGGCCTCTGCTGAAAATTGGCTTGTTCCTAGTCGGACTTTCCCAGTAAACAAATGTTAAAAAAAATGAGTTTGGGCAAGTAGCTGTGGGGAGGGAGTGGACAGAGTGGGAGGGGTGTTTTAGGATAAAGGAACAGAAAGGGGTTGTGAGATTAGGAAGTAGGAGTGGGATTTTAGGGGGGTCTATATTATAACTTCGAAATCTTAAAACTTTGAATGTTATAATATCGAACCCTATGCAACGAATGCTGAAAATAGTGAAGATGCAGAATATCGAATACTTTCCTAGGGAAAGTATTCGGTGGGCCATTTTTGCAGCTTCGCTATTTCCTCGACTGTGGAGAGAAGGTTACAGACCGCGTTAAGGTAAGCATGCAAATGAAGGCGAGTGTGTGATAGGGACCTTAGGGTTAGGGAGAGGGTAAGGTGAGTGTGCAATAGTTAGGGACCTTAGGGTTAGGGACCGGGTAAGGTGAGTGTGCAGTAGTTACGGACCTTAGGGTTAGGGTTGGGTTAAGGTAAGTGGATAGCTAGTAGTGTATGTATGGTTTATTGTAGGGTTTTGTGAAGTGTGTGTGGATTATTTCTTTTGGTGTGCTTGTGTTGTGTGTATGTTTGTCAGAACAGCTAATTTTTTTCCCTGGGAAAAAAATTCGCTATTCTGAGTGTTCGATTTTATGGTCTTTTGATCAAATGGGTTCAATATTATAACATTCGAAGTTTTAAGACTTAGATGCTATAATATAGACCCATTTTAGGGTTAGGGAGTGGGAAGGGATTTGTAGGTTTAGGGAGGAAGCAGTAAATATAAGTGTAGGGAGAGGGGCTGGAGTTTTTGGTTTAGGGTACAAGAACAGAATTTTATGGTTAGGCAGTGATTGGGGATTTTACATTTAGTGAGGAGGGTTAGAGTTTTAGGTTTAAGAAATGATTGGGGACTTTAGGGATAGATAGGAGTTGTGGAGGTTTAGGGTAAAGGACCAAGGATAGAGGTTGGAAGCTGGGTGGGAGTTTTAGGTTTAGGGTTGAGATTCTGGTAGTTATAGGATCAGGATTTAGAAAGGCTATGAAGAAATGGAAGATCAGTTTAGTGGGAGTCAGGGCACTTGCTTTTTAGAGTAAGTGGCAGTGAATAGGTGTACCACAAGCTACTAGTACTCGATCACCTGTAGTACATCCTGTGATCATTTAGCTATGTGAAGTATTTTTTCATTCAAGTTTCACATGTACTGCAGTAAGGTCTGTTAATATACACAATGTATGTTGGTGTATGTTCAAGAACTGAAAGCAGTCATAATTCATAAATATCAGCCTTGCATTTGTGAAGTACTGATTCTGATGGCATTCTTGCTTATATTAACAATACATATGTCTCTCTTCTATTATTGCACACTGAATGTTATTTGTACATTATAAAATGGTTATAACAAGTTAAAGAAATGTGGTGGACTTAATGGGTCCAGTATTAAGTTTCCTTTTAATATCATTGCAGGAATATTGCTCCACAGCAATTCTATTTACATGTGCAACATGTTAAGACCATGCCAAAAGTTACTGGGGAAAACTATATCAACCTTCAAGAATTTTTTTTTTTAAGTTTTGATAGCTGCAGCAAAGATACATGTATCGCTGTGCATGAATGCTTCAAAACATGAAAACAGTGCAGTTCAACACTATCTTAGGGATTCATTAGCAAGCATGTAAATGTCATGCCAAAAGCTACACAACTGGATGTATATTAAAAAAATCTGTAATCTGGATTCAAACTCTGCATTACTTGTGCTGTTCCTCAGAACTTATTGCATTATCATGTTGAGGCACAGAAAAAGTTACAGAACAGCTGCATTTTCTACACTCAGTACGGTCCAGAGTGTTGACTGAAGCACACTGATGCCAGCCAGTCTCATTTATGCAATTTACAGCAAAGTTTTCCCCCATGCAGAATAAAATTTTGAGTTTTTACCTCTGGGAGTAAACTGTCATTCACTTGCAGTCACAAGTGACAGTCACTGATTTAAAATGACAGGTATTGCACAAAGGAAGAAAGCAAAAAAGTAAACATAAAGTAGTGTGCTGACATATCCATTTGGTGGATTCATACAAGTGAAATGTTGACAATAAGGATCACTATGTTCACTGGAATATAAAACTATCTAGATTTGAACCTAGCACTTACAGATTTACTCATAAACATTGACAATTTTAGCAGTGTTTGCTACATGATACCTTGCATTTCTCATACATCTTATCATATATTCCTGCCATGAGACTTACTGAGGAAGAAGCCATAAGGAAGTTTACAAGAGTTTATGTTTTACACAGCATATACCAGTACAATGAACAGATATGCTGATAAAATGTATTACTTTCATGAAAAAAATGTTCAGACATATCAGAACTGTCTTGATTAACTATCCATATTTCACAATTCATTATGATGCTGATTTTAATTCTTCAGACTTTAGGCCAAGAGATATTTATAACATCATGCACATAAAAGTGTGCTTTTACTATAATCAATGATAAGATGACTGCAGGTGGCACAAAGTTATTTTGTGTATTATCTATTTTATACATTTCTGTTGTAACAATGAAAACCTTTGAAATTGCAAGTATACTTCAGATTCAAGTACACATAAAATTATTTTAATGTAGGAAAATATCTGACATGTGGATTCATACCCTGCACTGCTTGTGCTGTTCTTCAGAACTTATAGCACTAACACAGTTGAACTACCATGAAAGTGATGACAAGTGTATGAGAAGTGTTTTTTTTATCACTCAGTACTGTCCAGAGTGCTGACTTAAGCAAACCATTGCCAATCTTGTTTGCACAGCAAATCTTTGTACATGGAAAACAAAATGTTGGGTTTTTGCCTTGGAAAGTGAATGGTTGCTATCATCAGTCACTGGTGCACAATACCGAGTATCATGGAAAGTATGAAGAAAATAAATAAACAAATAAATGCAATAAAATAAAATAAAATAAAATAAAAAATAAATATACATCAGTTGGCTGATTTCTCAGCTTTATTGTTTAATACATTCAAAATGTTGAAAAAACAGAAAAAAATGAAGAATTCCTGAGGAAACAATATGCTAAACAACAAATAACCAAAGAAACACTATGAGCGCTGGAAGAACACCACTGAAATACTTTAGAGTAGTTAATACTTAAGAGTTACTTTATCAAAAGTCTTCATCAGAAATAAAAAAAAAATATTAGTTTCCAAACTCTTTATACAAGTTTAATGCTAAGTAAAAGAATAAAAGAGCATATATATGCTATCAAAACTAAAGACTGAAATAATGCATTATACAGGCATTGTATTAGATTTTAAACTTACATTTTTTTGCAGTTTTAGAATTAGTTAAAGAAGATATGAGAGGAGGACATTTTGAAAAACAGGTAGAAAGAAAGGAGACTGAGTGGCAGATTAGATTAGACACAGATTATCCACCAGGACTAAATGACACTACAAATATAAAGTGTTTTTTGGCTGATAGAAAACTGACCATGTAAGAAAGGGTTACATGTACACTTATATTTCAGCTTAATTGTGTTTAATTGGTTAACATGTTTTGTGTTTTAATTATTTCATAGGATTTCTTACATGATTGGTTGTTATAAATTTTAAATTTGCATAAAGAGTTTTGAAACAAATAATTTTCATTTCTAATGAACTTTCGGATTCTGCAAGTCTTGCATGGAGTGTAGGATTAGTGCAGGAGCTCTAGCAGGCAATATGTCTGCCGTGCGATCCAAGAATAGCCTGCAGGGGCGTGCATGAGTGCTTCTGCACTAGTCCTGCATGGACTCAGCCCCTGTATGCAAATTACCCCATTTGCAGGAGAAATTCATGCAAATGAGGTGAATTTGTGATCCAGAAAGCTGGAAAACAGCCGTGCAGGACTAGTGTAATCTGCAGAAATACTCGGTTAGTAACCGAGTACATTTCTGCAAATTCCAAAATGGAGCCGTGACAGCTCCAAATAAAGGGTGCATATCATTCAGGAAGCATGCCAATGAACAAGTATAAAGCCATTGGCATTGAAAACAGCTTAAAAAATGAAAAAAATCAATCTTTTTTTATAGCTGATCTCAGCTGTTTAAGTGTAGGGCAGCGGCGCGCAAATGGGATCGGGGGAAAATAAGACAAAAAACCTAAAATAAGCATTCTAACTAAAATCACTATTCTGCCATTAAAGTCAATGGCAGGCAGATATCAACATGGCCAGTGAGTAGTGGTTACAATACCGAGTATCATGGAAAGTATGAAGAAAATAAATAAACAAATAAATAAATGCAATACAATAAAATAAAATAAAATAAAAAATAAATAGGCGGGAGGCTCAGTGTGAGACATGTAACTATGCATCAGCAGGCAATCCTATGCAAATGAGAGGATGACAGTGAATCCCAGATTTCCCCAGCATACTTGTCAGCTCCCAACAGTGTAAGAGCAGGAATAGCTTGGTGCAAGCCTAGGAGTTAGCTGACATCATAGGGGTGTGTGTCAGGCATACTGTAAGTGGATTGGAGCCCTGTGGCTCAGGTTTGCTCTTAGCTAAGCACAGCTAGGCAAGGGTGTGTGTCTGAGTCTGCCTAGCACTCTTTACATTGCCTAAGTGGGTGTGCGCACCGTGCACCGGGTTTGAAAGAAAAAAAGATAAACCAGGAAATAGCAGCCTTGTGCACATTTGAGCACTGTGTTTGTGCGGCATGCCCCTGGGCTTAAACAGGAAGGCAATGGGAAGGAAAAACAGTAGTAGGAAGTTAAGCAAGGAGAACTAGCATAGCTGGCAGGTGAAATTAATCAGAATTAGCCAATTACACAGGCAGCAGACCAGCCCAGCCCAGAACACTACTATAAACTATGCAAACATCTTCCACTCTGGTTTTTCCCATACTCTACACCCCCGGTGTATACAAATGGGGATGTTTTAACAGACAAAACAACAAAATGATAGGGGCTGCAATAGAAGAGGCTGAGGGTGGTGAGGATGTGAATGCTGTTGACCAACTCACAGTGAGGAGACTGAGAAGAGTGTAAGGACCCGGGGTAACCTACCAAGGGCTACATGAGCTGGAGATAGTGGAGTGCTATAGGGTGGACCAGGACCTCCTACAGCAAATTGTTGAGCTGTGCCAGCCATGCCTGACACACAGAGATAACAGAAGGGAACCCATCCCAGTGGATACCAAGGTATGTGTAGGCCTACGAATACTAGCTACAGGCACCTTGGGATATGATGGGTATCTCACAGGCATCGGCATCCAGGGTACTCCACCAGTTTCTGGATGCCATGTCAGCACATGCTGGTGAGCACTTATATTTCCCCAACACTCATGAGGTGTTGTCCAGCAATATGCAACTGTTCCACCAAATAGCAGAATACTCTTGGGTAGTGGTGGGGGGGTCATAGATTGCACACACATATGCATCAAAGCACCACCCAGTGAGCAGGGTAGGGTCTACATCAACAGCAAGGGCTTCCCCTCCATCAACTGCCAGGTCATGTGTGATGCCCAGGGTGTAATAATGAATGTGTGTGCTGGCTGCCCTGGAAGCTATCATGATTCCCACATCTGGCATCTGACACAGCTGTACCAGAGATTTGCCAGTGGGGACATCCTTCACGGTCACCTAGTGAGGGATGCTGGATACGCACTGGAGCAGTGGCTGATGACACCCATCAGAAATGCACACACACACAAACAAGAACTCCATAATGAGGCACACACAAAGACACAAATTATAATAGGGCATGTGTTTGGGATGCTAAAGTCATGGTTCTGGTGCCTGGACACATCCAGTGGAGCCTTGCAGTACTCACCAGCTACATGTACCCAAATTGTCATTGTATGTGCCATGCAACACAATATGATCCTGTGGAAACAGCTGCAGCAGGAACAGCATGGGGCAGGGCTACACAGCCCCTCACCATTGCCAAGGCCTGCACAAGCACAGAGTGACTCAGAGGAGGAACAGCCTGAGCCTGCCCCAGTAGACAGAAGGAGGCATGCCCAGTATGCCCTGGCCTTGGCAAAGAGGAAACACATAGCACATACACTGACACAGGAGGGACCCAGGGAATAACACCTCTCTCTGACTCTCACATACAGTAAAAGGGATGGCAAACATGACACTACCTGTGCTCAACCATGTGTAGGGAGTGTACTATGTGCATCTGACATAGGCAGCCCTGTAGCACCACCCTTAATACTGGGACACCCACAAGGTAAGTAACTCACACATGCCAGTCAGGGGGGTTCACATGCCCAACAACAGTCACAGCCAGCAGGACAGGTGTAGATAAACACAAACAAAGGCGGTGCTATGGCTTCTGAATGATGCCTATGGGTAATCTCCCCTCCAGGCCTACACAGACAGACTACAGCAGGTCGGGCAGTAGGATCTTAGTTCTAAAGGGTAGGAGGTCAGACACTAATATGTAGGTCAATCAAAGCTAATACCTGTAGTACACTGATATGCCTCTAGTCAGCATGATAGGTTAGAATACAGAAGGAAATGGAGTACCTGACATACCAGTACAGTCATAGCAAATGTGTACAAGTTTCAAGTGTGCCTCCCCATCCTATGTAGAAATGTAATAACAGTCAGGTGTGCCCCCCAATCCTGTGTAGAAATGTAGTAACAGTCAGGTGTGCCCCCCAGTCCTGTGTAGAGATGTAAAAACAGTCAGGTGTGCCCCCAAATCCTGTGTAGAAATGTAGAAATAGTCAGGTGTGACCCCAATCTTGTGTAGGAATGTATAAACAGTCAGATGTGCACCTCCCAACCCTACGTATGTATGTAGAAAAGGTCTGGTGTACCCCCCCAATATGATGTATACATGCCGTAACAGTCAGGTGTGCCCCCCCACAACTCTATATAGAAATGTAGGAACATGTATGTGTAGATATAATACCAGTGGAGCAGAGATGCACAGAGGTGGCTAAGGTAGCTGGATAAGTTGTAGCATCTACACAATATGCAGGTATGTGCGTGTTAGGCTAATGTGTGTATCATACTGTGTGAGAGTGGTCGGTATGTATTTATGCATGTTGAGGTAAGACCTGGTGGCCATTGCCCACTACCACTGATGACAGGGACAAGTCCTCACAACTGCAGTGCCAAACACAATACCCACCAGTATAACACAAGCTAGCAGTAAGTCATTGCAAATGTATGTTGGTAATATGTGTCACCATCTGAAAGACTGACATGGCATGGCTGTTGGGCTAGATATACAAGCAGTACACAGGGAAAGTACCCCAAACAAACAGTATATATTGTGCCACTGTGAAATGGGCACACCCTTGGAATAGCACAAACAGGTATACATCACATTATCTGGTCCTGTAGTAGGGGATACTGGTGTTGTCTGCCCAAACACTAGCAGATCACAAAGGAGGTAGGACTGATGTATTGGGAAACAGCTGATGTACCTGCACATGCAAGCATAACTGAAATGCCCAGTGCATATCTGTGTGTCAGATGCAAGTAGTGTCCATAGCACACATGCACCCAGCTCATGCAAACATTACCTGCAGGTACCTCTCTGGTTGTAGCTTTGCTGTGGGGAATGGGTACAGTATGACCCCAGCTGTATATGGCAATACCAAAAGAATGCAGCATGCAGTGCAGGTGTCACATGCAGGTGTGTCACCAGCTGTATGTATCACCCTGCCAGCATCCACACCACTGATCAAGGCTGATAGAAGGTAGTGCCATGAACACCTAGCACACCTACCCTGTCACCCCAGGGGAATATACTGTATGGCAGTCTGAGACTGTAGGACAGTCAGAATGCAATGGCCTGCCACATCTGGCCCGCATCAACAGCTAATGGCCCGCAGGCCTCTGCCAAGGGCCTGTGTCTCACACGTCCTGCCAATGCATGTTATGTCATGGGCACCCAATTAACAACACAACACACTCCACATATGCCATATGCAAGGCCATGTGGACAAACCACAGTAACATGTCAACCATGTCCCACTGCATGAACTGTGGACCAACACGGACACACAGCCATGATGGGGTGATAACCATAGGGAAAGCATCAGAAAATGTTTGCATAATGTAAGGAAGTGGAGAGAATAACTGAGGGGGGTGGGAGCGTGGGCAGCATGGAATGTGCAAGGTCTGACACAAAGCTGTGTGCACACACTATCCCTGGCTGTAAACACATAAATGGATGCCTACTTACTTGCCTGTACACCACAATATGGGTAATGTCCTGACTCATAGCCCCTGCCTCTGGGTAACCTGTGTGAATATGTACAGCTGTGAGGTATTGCCATAGCAATATAAGGCCATACTGTCATGTTGATGGATGTACATATATGGGATCCCCTGCCAGCACTGTACCAAGGTGCTGAACCAGATACACAGACTCAGCAGCAGGTGTCTGCAGCACCTCCACCAGGATGGCATAACCTACCATGAATATGTAGGCATCTGCCCACAATACTGCACACAGCTGCAGTCCCCCTTGTCCCCCAAGACATCACTGTGAGCAGGAATGTCCACCAGACAGTACATGAGGAAAGAAAACATCGCAGTGTATAACAGTACACATGTCTGAAAATCTCTGCTAACAGCAGTACCATGTAGCTGAAGCAGTACAGACACAACCACCTACAGTACAGACTATCCCCTGCACACATTGTCCCCATATTGCCAAATGATCGATAGATACCCTGCAGAAACAGTTTGCTACCTGTAGGTGTAGAACACAAAAGTATGCACCGGAGTACAAACTACCTGGAATCGATCCACACATGCAATACAGAAGGGTATAATGGGCATGCTCACACACTTAGAGAAATTAAGGCAATATCAGACAACAACATACTGAAAGGTCAGACTGGGCATGCTCACACATGAAGCCAGTGCCTGCAAACAACAGTGGACCAGACATATCTGGCAGTTGCAGCTGTTAGTGCAGACACTCCTCAGTATGCATCACTCATGCTTTGCACACACAGTGGATAGGAATACAAAGATATATCCAAGGACAACACACTATAATAAGCCAAAAGAAGATGTACATAGATGTGTGGAAGAGAGTGACTGTGACAAGGACTCATCCAGGCCTGTCCCACACAACACACAGCCAAATGGCTACAACCACATGAGGTTCAGATGTCACTCACTGTAGATACTAGCCAATGTTATCTGTCAGCAGTACCGACTATGTGGTGGATGTGCTAGCTGTGCAACATGACTGTACAAGGAAGTAGTCATCTAGCAGCTGTATACACGTACCTGTGGAATATGGCCCTGTGTGTGCCCGCATGTGGTGTGTCAACCCCTAGATGAATGGGTTATGGCCCATGTACACACACTGGCCTCTCCATAGCCCTACTATGACAAGCCTGCTCAGGTCATCCACTGTGAAATACAGCTTTGTGAAAGTTGTAGCCCAGTAATCTCCATGGTGCATCTTATAACTGCGTACTGCTGTAGTGTGATAAAATAGGTAGGTAGGAGTTCTAATCCCAGACTTGGCAAGTGTGTGTGTGTGTGTGTGTGTGTGTGTGTGTGTGTGTGTGTGTGTGTGTGTGTGTGTGTGTGTCTGTCTGTCTTGGTCTGTGTAGGGAGCAATGCCTTTTAGGCTAGTCACAATCCCTACAATTCAAATGTCTTACTTTGGCAAGGCTGCTGATGTCATCCACCTTGAAATACACCTTTGGGAAGGTTGTAGACCAGTAATTTCCATGGCGTGTCCTGTGACTGTGTACTGCTATAGTGTGATAAAATAGCTAGGTAGGAGTTCTAATCCCAGACTTGGCAACTGTGTGTGTCTGTCTGTGTAGACAGCAATGCCTTTTAGGCTAGTCACACTCCCTACAATTCAAATGCCCTACTTTGGTAAGGCTGCTGATGTTATCCACCTTGAAATACACCTTTGGGAAGGTTGTAGTCCAGGAATCTCCATGGCATGTCCTATAACTGCATACTGCTCTAGTGTGATAAAATAGGTAGAAGTTCTAATTCCAGACTTGGCAACTGTGTGTGTCTGTCACTGTCTGTGTAGAGAGCAATGCTTTTTAGGCTAGTCACACTCATTACACTTCAAATGCCCTATTTTGGCAATCCTGCTGATGTCATTCACTGTGAAATACACCTTTGGGGAAGGAGTACTCCAGTTATCCTTGTGGTGCATCCTATAACTGCTTATGCTGTAGTGTGATATAGAACTCTGGTAGGGGTTCTATCCCCACACATGACAGTTGTGGATGTTTTCTGTGTGTTTCTATGTCTGTGTAGGGAGCAATGCTTTTTAGGCTAGTCACACTCATTACACTTCAAATGCCCTATTTTGGCAATCCTGCTGATGTCATTCACTGTGAAATACACCTTTGGGGAAGGAGTACTCCAGTTATCCTTGTGGTGCATCCTATAACTGCTTATGCTGTAGTGTGTTATAGAACTCTGGTAGGGGTTCTATCCCCACACATGGCAGTTGTGGATGTTTTGTGTGTGATTCTATGTCTGTGTAGGGAGCAATGCATTTTAAGCTAGTCACACTCACTACACTTCAAATGCCCTACTTTGGCAATCCTGTTGATGTCATTTACTGTGAAATACACCTTTGGGGAAGGAGTACTCCAGTTATACCCCTGGTGTGTTCTGTAACTGCTTCATGCTGTAGTGCGATATAGAACACTGGTAGGCGTTCTATCCCTGCACATGGCAGTTGTGGATGTTTTGTGTGTGTTTCTATGTCTGTGTAGGGAGCAATGCATTTTAGGCTAGTCACACTCACTACACTTCAAATGGCCTACTTTGGCAATCCTGCTGATGTCATTCACTGTGAAATACACCTTTGTGCATCCTATAACTGCTTCATGCTGTAGTGTGATATAGAACTCTAGTAGGGGTTCTAGCCCCACACATAGCAGGTGTGGATGTTTTGTGTGTGTTTCTATATCTGTGTAGGGAGCAATGCATTTTAGGCTAGTCACACTCAATACACTTCAAATGCCCTACTTTTGCAATCCTGCTGATGTCATTCACTGTGAAATACACCTTTGGGGAAGGAGTACTCCAGTAATCTTTGTTGCACATCCTATAACTGTGTAGTGCTTTAGTGTAATAAACTAGTGAGGTAGGAGTTCTAATCCCAGACATGGCAGGTGTCTGTGTGTGTCTCAGTGTGTGTGTCTGTATTTGTAATTCGTATCCTGTGTGGAGGTGGTTGTGAGTGTGTAATAAGTGGAGTCAATGGAGAGTGGGATTTGCACATTTTTATATGGTGGCCCAAGTATATATCACAATGTCCACCATACATTGATAACAGATGTGAAATAGCTGAGAGGCTGGCGTGCATATCCATACCCCAACATTTGATATGAAGGCCAGGTGAACAAAGTGAGCGACCCTAGTATTACCCAGATAACACTCTCAACCCATGTCTCATACACACACACACACACACACTTGCTTAGGCAACAGCCGCTATGTTGGTAGTACCCTGCATATTACCCCCTGATAGTAACCATGAAGTGACTGCAGCGGGCTACAGTGGACATGGCACCCCGACCATCAGTCCAACAGGTATGTACATGCCGACAGTGCACCTTCCCCATGTTCCCCACTGGACACCTGCAACACCTGTGTTGCCTTCAAATGTGACCCACAAAGGACATACTAAGACTGAAAATGCGCCTTGTATGGACATATGCCACTGACACCAGGGAATACCAGTATCATGCTATCAATGTAGGTGCTGGCTCAACCTGCCATCCATTAACAGTTCCCGCTACATGAGGCCAGGACTGGCACATCTGATGATAACAATCTGTGTACACGACATGGGCCAGACACCCCAGGTACAGTTCCACATGTCACTGTACATGCATGTGGGATGTGTACCCATCCCAGACACTGTCCATGTCATGAACTAAGAAACACATACATGGCAAGCAATGCACAGCATTGGCCACATGCAATAGTCACCCAGGTGACTGGATGGTGAATACAATACTCACCTGTGTGGTCAGATCCAGACACTACACCCCGAGCCACAATGAAGACCATTGTCATGTGGCCTGATGCCAAGGTATACCCATCACCTAGCCTTGTATAGCCATCTGGCACAGTCGACCATGACATACTCATGCAGCAATGCACCCATGGATGTCAGTACTGGCACCCTGTGTGTGTGTGTGTGTGTGTGTGTGTGTGTGTGTGTGTGTGTGTTGTATGATGTGTATGACCACATTCACACTCACTACAACCCCCATTGGCATACTGAAGTATGCTGTCAGACACCTCCACATACCCTTTGCCCATATAACCTCCATATGACCCTTGTAGTGCATGTGATTCCTGGACTGTAATGTGTTGTGGAAATCTCACTAGTGATGATTTGTATTCCTGGCCCTGCCAAGTGTGTCAATGTGTGTGCATCCCTGTGAGAGTGTGGCTGTGTTGACGCTGGCATCTGTTCATGCAGACAGGCACGTGTACTACACCTACCATATAGCTACCGTATCCCTGTTCCAAATGTCACTCACCATCACATATATGTTTTGAGGGCTCTTCAACATGTACCTATGTGGTGCATCCAATAACTGCATAGACATGTGATAGCCTGTACTGGTAGGTGTGTGACATAACATGCTGATGTTTTACTCTCTCACCCCTCCCTGACTATTCTTTGCCTCTGTCTGACTCTCTCACTCCCTCTCTGATGGATGTGGAGCATTACAACTGCTGCATTTAGGCAGCAGAATGTGTATTTTAAGTGTTGCTCATGATCAACTGATGGCCTCTGCATGAATTGCAGCCCTCCTCTAGCTGATTGCATGTGGACCATTTGTGGTAACATTCCCATAACCAATTGCCTGGAAACACACTCCAATATCTAGGAACACCATGTTGGTGTTGGGCCTTTACATTCACTGTGAGCAGGGACTCGATCCGTTGTTTGGCAAACAGCATCTCAGATGGATTGGGGATCTACCTCTAACAACATAAACTGTGGAAACAGGGCAACACACAGGAGGGTGATGTGCCTGACCTGACTACAGACTGTAAGTGCTGCTATACTGCATTTGGAGTAATGTTGGTTTAACAGGGTGTGTGTGGATATGGCTGTCCTACATGTTTTAATAGCTGCCATGTCAGTGTTATGTTTATGAGGAAACCCCCATCTGTAGGGTCTTCTGTAGACTGGGTGGTGTGTGGTGCCTTTTGTTTCATGTGTTACCCACAGACCACCCGTCTGTGAACTGCAGAAGGTAGTGTGAGGATTGCAGTCTGTAGATGGTGACAGCCATGAGAGTTACTGACTTCCTATCCCTCATAGGACATATGTTGCAACAAACCCAGTTACAACAGTAAATGTATGAGGGTATCACAGCAACATGTCAATATTGGCCTCATGTATGTGCCTCCAGCCACAACTCTGTCAACCTTTGTATATATGTCATGCAGTAAGAGGTGCATATGTGCTGTAGACCATAATTAGTGTCATCATATCTGATAACAAGCCAGTGAAATATCAGACTGCTACACATGTTATGTGTAGTAGGAATTACAGTTTATGACATAACCTGGACATTCTGTGGTTGTGTGTACAGTACTGAGGTCTGTGTACTCATGGTGATTGTCGACATTGTGTGCATTGTTCATATATACTTTGGCCTGTGTACAGACTGTGGTAGATGTCATTGTTCGTGGTCCTGTTCTATCTGATGTTACATGCTGCTCCACTGTATGTTACCCTGTTGGCTTACACGTTTCTTGGGCCATACACACACATGTCCCATCTCACAGACAGGCTTTAGACAACACTGTGGAGCAGCCCAGTATATGTAGGGTTAGTGTGTGAGTGGCACTTATGAGGATGGTGTTGCACAGATAGTCCATATACTGTAATATTATGCTAGCTTACCATATGTTGCTGTGGCTGTGTTCACATTGGTTTTGGTTAAGCACATTCACACAGGTGTATCATACTCTGTGCTGTGACATGCCTGTAGAGCCTGCTATACATGCTGGTACATATGTATTCCCCCAAAGGAAGTGTAGGCCAGTGTTGCATCAGTCTGCCTGTAGCCTGCACAGTGTGTTGTTACATGCCTAGCAGCTTAGTGTACTTACCCACTGAGATGTCATGTCCAGATACTTGCCAGATGTACTGCTGCCGGGCCACCATAACAGTCAAGTATGTCAGACAGAGCAGTGGGATGCTTTACAGATATATGTCAATATCTAGTGGCTAGTATGTGGCCATGGCATCTCCATACCAGTGGTAATCATGTGTCAGGACAGACAGGGGTGTAACCTATGGGGGAAAATGTGTACCAGTAGTTATGTATTATACCCATCTACATGGCTGTTAACATCCACATTGTCAGACTTGGTCTACATGTCTTATCCACATTGTCAGGCTTGGTCCACATGTCTTATCCACATTGTTAGTCTTGGTCTACATGTCTTGCACTAAGGGGTTCTGTGTATACCTCTGGACTGTCCAGAGTGTGTCAGACTGTCCACATATATTGGCCAATATCTCTACTGTAGTCCACAGGAGAATTATGTGCAAGTAGTAGTACTGTCCTATGATGTCCTTAGGATGTCTGTCAGTAGCCAATGGCGCACATGATAAAAGCAGATGTGACCACCCACACACACCATGCCTATGCTGCCTTAAGGTATCTGGATGTACATAACCATACAATAGACCTTGGGTAAATGCAGGCTTACCACCTCCTGCCATACAGACTGTTCTGTCTGTCAATGTGTTTGTGATGGTGCCAGTTATGCCTTGTTATGTAACAGTTACATCCCATTGTGTCAGCTGAGTTCTTTACCCCCTAGGGACTGTGCACATAGTGTAGATAGAGGCTGCTGAACTATACATCTGCATTACTTACTGTTGATTGTTTGGTATCATGTGGCCCAATCTGTCTTTACTATTGTACTACTTGAAGGCCTCAGCCTGGACAGCAACATTTGTAAACCTTTCAGGACTACTGTATTAGTATAACTGTTTCACAGTTGCATTACTCTGTTTATATGGATGTCAGTGTCTGAACAGCTATATGACATAGCATATAGAACTTTAATAGTATACAAATAAAGCTTCCCCATTTGTGCAAACCTGTGTGTGGTGTTATATCCTTTGACCTCTCTGTGGGTATATGTTGCAGGCAACGATTGTCATTTGTATGGGTGGCTTATACAGTGTCCATTCGGTAAGCTGGTACTGTAGGCATAGTGGCTGTTCCATATTGTGTGCACCTTCTACATATGTATCTTACTATACATATCTCTGCATGTGTATGTGTAGTTACATATATATCTATATATATGTATACATATATATGTATATCTGTATCTGCATATATGTGTCTGTGTATATGTATCCCAGGGATGTTGATAGCTTCCACATTGTACATTCCCTCTCTGAGCCAGACTGTACTGCATGATATGTTACTGATACCAGCCTGGCATAATACAGGTGGGATGGATTACTGTAAACATCTTGTGCCCATGTCATGTCAGGGCCTGGTTATGGGATCTGCAACAGTTGGTAGTGTATTGAAGGGCAGACGTGTTTGGCTGTGGGGGGTATACCTATTCGTACAAGACATATGTTGATTGGGGCCTCTCAACCCCATTAACGGTGCATGTGGGCATATATATTTTTGTTATGTTTCCATTGTTATCTACAGATGTATGTCCGTATATACCTATATAGATATATATATATATATATATCTGCTTACATATATATATATATATGTATATATATATATATATATATATATATATATATATTGCTGTACATATATATATATATATATATATATATATATATATATACATATAGATGTAGACATATATATCTATAGATGTATGGATTTGTATGCATATATGTTTATATATATATATATATATATATATATCTACATATATAGATATATATATATATGTTTATATATATATATATATATCTACACACACACACACACACACACACACACACACACACACACACACACACACACACACCCACACATACATCTACATGTTGGAATACATTCCCTGTGCTGTTAAACATCAGGGTTATGTATATCTGATATGGCTTAGTGTTAAATCACTTTGGCTATAGTGTGCAGGGTCCTGGGTTTGACCCTTGCAGAGGCTGTTTATTTTGCTGCTGAGCAGAACAAGGGCAGTTGCATACAGAGTGATTAAGGCACTTTTGAGCAGTTGTAAGTGGGTTTGCATGAAGGTAAGCACTGTTAACTTCCAGTTACTGTTTCTTATACTCAGTTAGCATCTAAATTGCTTAACCTGTGTAGGCATTGCTCACCCCCCACGCAAACAGGCTTAAACCCGCTTACTGATGCTTAAAAGTGCTTACTACCACTTACCCCCATGCTAATTTCTTTAAAAGAAAAGAAAAAGGGTTGATAGGAAAGTGGTGAAAAAGGGGCACAAAGGGGGAAAGACAGTAGGGAAAATAGCTAGGGATGTGAAGGAAGGGTGTGGGGAAGGTCCATAGCTTCCTTTTCTTCTACAGCAACAGCTGTACATATACATTGAATTTGGAGGAAGATTTGGACACTCAAACCCCTGGGAGAGGGGTGAGGACAACAATAATAAGTTGTGATGCCAATTAGATCTGATTACATGTGTCAAGTGGACACATGTGCAAAATGGACAACTATGTATGGGGCAAGATTTTTTTTGGGAACAGATTGCCCTTTTTTTATTTTGTTTTTCAGGTGAGACTGGGATGTTGGGGAGGGATAGTAGGTATATTTGGGGAGGTAGGTTGGGTAGGTTAACAGACAAGACAAACAAGATGCATACAGGGGTGGTATGTGACACATGTGGGGGGTAAACACCTTGATGGGGAGGGGTGTTGGGAAACTGGAAGCCCATGAGCCCTCTAGTGGAAACAGTGTGTCTGAGGTCTCTACCCATGGGTGGGCAGTCACCACTGCACCTTCACAGCCCCAAAGGTGGCTGTGCTGGGGGCTGAGTTGCAGAGCCAGCCTGACCCTCTAGTCATGACACACGGCCCTCGAGCTGGCATAGCAGATCACCAAGCTGCTGATTGAGCTTGCTATGCACCACGACCTGGACCTGGCGATGGGTGACAGGTTCCTGTCCACTCCCGCTCCTGGGGGGGTGAGCCCCATCCCCTGAGGCAGTTCCACCTGAAGGTGGTGCAGGACCAATGGCCAGGGAGGTCCTGGGTTGGGTCCCAGACATGCTGGTGCCTGGTGCCACAGCCAGCTGAGGTGGGACAGGTAGGTCCGCTGGGACTGGCCTTCCCAAACGTGCTATAGTGTTTAGAGTTTATCATCATATGTGGGTTAGTAATAGTCAACACATTCCAGGGTTAGGTATAACAGCATGCATAGATATTTCCATTAACACAGACAACAGATATGGAACAGTTGCATAGCAAACAGAACCCATGCATATATGGAACCACAGCTGTATTAAGAACAGCATGCAGGTACATTGATGGCACCATGCCACCAATGTTGGACTAATTCAATATAGCACATGCATGGGAACAATTAAAGTATTTATCAAACAATAGGGCATTATCAGAACATTGGAGTCATTACATACCGGTTGGGGTGAGTATGTTATTTATTGTTGGGGATATGGTGGGGGGGAGAGAAAGATGTCAATTAACAACTAGCATATTCCTGTAGCCCACATTACTTTCCTAGTCAGTGCTGTTATCTGTACCTTATATGTCTTACTACACTACCCTATAGCCTTAGTTTGGACATGAACTGGTTTTACCTGCAGCATCCACCTCTTACCTGGTATACCTGTGGAGGGAATTTATGTTAACACTAACTAACTGTTTCTACACGTACTCCCAGATTCTGGGTTGATGTTGTGCACATAGCTATCCAACTCTTTCTGCACAGACTCTGGCCATGTGTTGACCACATACAGGTGTACTGGGACATATCTGAAATATTGTCCTCTTCAACCTTTAGTGACTTGACACACACATATACATGCTTTCCTACACAGTTATATTATGTAGCACAGTGTGGGTGACAGTGATCAGTGATACTTTATTATTCAGAGAAACTGCAACACTCACAATTCCCTACAATACCAGAGTAAACAGTACCATTACAGGGTATAATATTTTTTATTTCTCAGCACAGTGTTCGTATCCGATGTACCTGTGGGAGCAATGTTTGTTAGCACTACCTGAATGTTGCCACACAAAGTTCCAGATTACACATCAGTATTGTACACATACATCTCACTCTGTTACTGTACACACTCTGGCCACTGCTTGACAAGATGGGGGTGTAAATGGGACATACCTAGCTTCTTAGTCTCATAAGGATTTGGGAGTTGCTAGTGTGCCAGCTTTGTTCTCATAGATGTGTGTCAATCAATTGTATTTCCTGTTTGCTGCCTATACGTTTGGGATCATTCTACTGATTTCCCAGGGGACAGGTTGACAGGCAACAGATTTGGGCCCCTTTACTGGAAATTCTGGACATATCTGTACAGTTGTGGGGTATGATTCTGTATGCAGACTTACTACCACTGGCAGGATTTGAACCATGGCTGTGTGTGCTAAAAAAACAACAGTTCACATCTCAGTTGTATGTGCTATTTGGGTTTTGTTGTCTGCATTTCCCCTGTTTTCTGTCTATATGTCTCTCAGTTTTACTAAATGGCTCCTGGGGATTACACCAGTCATATACAGGCATTCCTACACATTCTATTTATGGTGCATGGTGTGGGTAATGCTTAATACAACAGTACTATTACATGATTGCAAATCTACATTACCATATGATACCAGAGTATACACATGCAGTCCAGCAGTTAGACCTTTATTGTCAGGCTATTACGCTTTTATTTACATATAAACTATATGAGACTCTTCCTGCCATATTCTCCGGTGAATGCAGTACTTGCCTTAAACAATACAGGTTTTATACAGGTAATTAATTATACTTTTAGATTTATTTCCTATGACAGTAAATGCAAGAGTATTACTGACCTACCTCACATCGCAACTTATCCAGGTGACTTCCATGGGCCTCCTGGTTCAGGCCCGCTCACTTGCAGCTGTGGAGGACATAAGGGTAATATTTATCCATACGTATATATGATATACATGAGCTGACAATTAACACGCACATAGTGGGGTGATACTTACACACAGCTGGTACAGCCCCTGTTGTTCTAGCCTCTTGGATACACTGGTCCAAGAGGTCCCCCTTATGCTGCTTCAGGTCGGCATAGTGATGCCTGACCTGCTCACCAGCTCAGGGTATGCCAGTGGCACTCATGAGGTTATGGATGAGACAGTCCCAGGCTTCTGCCTTATATTGGGAACCCTGGTACTGGCCCTGTAGCAGTCTCTGGCCATGTTCTTTGACAAGGAGTCCTGCCATGACTCTGGACTCCTGGATGCACCAGCGCTACACCCAAAAACGCACACCCTCTCCCCTTCCTGATATAGTGCCTGCAAGGGAAGCTACAACCAGTTATGAGATGTATTCCTGCCTCTTGGTTTAAGTAGGGCTGATTTCCCACACTTGTTCATGATTGGCCAGTTTTGAAAAAAGTAAGCTATGGGCAAACCTGCTTACCTTAGGTTGACATTGTTTAAAGGGATATAACACTGGGCACATTGAGTTAGCTGGCCTACACATTGATTACACCTCCTAAGCTGGCCTGTGCAATGTTTCGCATTGCTTACATTTGACATTGCATTATATTTCCTTTTTGGCATTGATTTATTATTTATTACATCATATATGTTTGCCTAGTCTCCATGATTCATATGTGCATACACTGTATGGGGTCCTTGTGTTTTATTGGGGACTTCAACACTCTTTTACAGTTACACCTGACTTCTGGGCTTACTGCTGTACTCCACTTCACATATTTATGTTATGTAGTAGTTTATGGAACATATGTCTGTATACTGATTCCTTTCACAGGTTCAGTTTGAATTTACTATAGTGAAGACTTGTTTGTGATATCTCATCCTTCTGTACTGCTGTGATGACTTGGTGGTTAACTACTGTGACTATAGTATATAGGGTACTAGGTTCAAGACCCGCAATGCTGTTCATTTTGTTGATAGGCAGAACAAGGGCCATTGGATACAGAGTGATTAAGGCACTTCTGAGCATTTGTAAGCGGGTTTGCGTGAGGGTAAGCAATGCAAATCTCTGGTTACATATGCTTACAGAGAGTTAGCTTCAGAATTGCTTAACCTGTGTGCATTGCTTACCCCCATGTAAACGGGCTTAAACTCACTTACTAGTGCTTAAATATGCTTACTACTGCTTATTGGTTCTTAAACCTGCTTACTAGTGCTTTATTAATTATGACACTAACACCTCACATGTGCATTTCCTGCAATACTCCAGTTCATAAATATATGTTATTTAGTGGGTTATGCAACAAAAATATTGGTCATAACGTGCTTTGCCATGGAAAATGGTATGTGCTGCAGTGGGACTTGAACCAGGAATGCCTGCTCGTAAGGCGAATGCTCTGCCCACTACCCTATTGTTATGTTGCTTCATTTGCATATATCTTCCTTGTTATCCTCTTCAGCCATTTAAGCTGCATTAGTCATAGCTAAGCGATGAGCACACCTGCGCACCTACGATTAGCTTTAATTGGATTTTAAAAAAAATAAAACAAAAGGTTTGTTCATTTTATTTGTATTTACTTGCTGTTGTACACCAGGGGGGATGTTGGTGGGGATATGCGGACACCTATGAGTGGTCTCGCTCATTTCTTAGCCTTTTTTGCTTTTCTTCATTGCGGGGGTGTATATATTCTGAGAGCTCTGCTCTCAGACACACCCCCTGCACTCTTACATGCTCCATGTAAGATTAGGAGCTCAGGCAGTGTGCCTCATTAATTTGCATGGTGCGCTGCTGTCCTGCTCCTAAACGGTCACCTCCATGCAGGACTAAGCTAGTCCTGCATGGAAGAATAGTAAATCCGGGTAGAAGTCTTTTGAAAAAAGTGATGATTAAATATTAACTACACTAAAGAATCATTTTACTGGTGTTCTTTCAGCATACAGTGTTTCTTCAAAATGTTAACATTAATGATCCCTTCTTTCATACAGACAATCTCTAGATTTGAACCATGAAACTAAAGCATTGCCATAAAACACTGACAAGATTAAAAGTGTTTCTCTCATCAACATTGACATACTATAGTAGAGAAAGTATAGCACATATACTCGGCATTGTTCTTATGAACACTGACATTTACTTTGCAATATAACTATGTAATCACAATTGCAATGTGTCCTTTCACAGTAGAAGTCTTGCTGAATATGATGCTTGCAGAAGTTATGCTAGTAAAGCATGAGAAAGAACAAATGTCTGCAAGACAAGAGTGTGGTCTTCCATTTGTTTTGTGAGCATTACTCAGTTGTATCCCTTTGTAACTTGTCTGTAATACATTTGTAATGTTTATATTGCATAAACCTGACCTCACTTAGAGACAAACTTCACCAAAAGAAGCAGCCACACCAGTCCTGTAGTTTCAGCAATAAGGCTCACAATCAGGCGAAAATCAACCAGGTTTATTAACGTGTCAAAATTATAGCAGCAGTACACTCCACACGTTTTTAGTTTGAATACTTCATCAGATACAACAAATGCTTCATGTCACAGATATAAATACTAATAGCTAATCACCAATTAATGAATTAACAAATCATTAATTAAACTTTAAAACAACAGACCACATAAAATTCCCCATTCCAACAAATGAAATTGCCAATACAGTAGATATAACTAGTACATCTTCAACTACAAAAGCACTAAACCAAGAACATAAATACATACCTATATTCATTTACTAGTATAAATCTAAAAAATTGTTACAAATAAACATGTAAAAGCAACTTAAACACTTAAAATAGGTGTAAATCACCTAGGTATTTAAATATAATGTGCCTTGATTTTTAGAAAAGGAACAATAGAAATAGATTCGTTGAGACCAGGGGGTCTATTGGCCTCCAATAAAATCTGCCAATAAGTTTCTTTATGTGCCAAGCGTGCCTCCCAAGGCCCCCCCCTAACATCTTTAGGGACCACTTCCAGGACAAAACAGAAACTTAGCATTGTTACATGTAATAGTGTGCTTGTACAAAGCACTGGTGGTTTGCACCTAGAGATATCATAAATGTGCTCATAAATAAGCCTGGAAACAACCTTTCGGTTTTACCAAAACGCTGGACATTGTTGGCATATAGCCAAATATACCAAGCCAGCAGTTTTACAATTGTAATGACCCTGGCCTTGATATCCCTGCCTCTGCTTTCCACAAAACATGGCTTGCTTGAAATATATACTTACAAGAGGAGCAATGACCACACTTAAAAACCCCCACATTGGGTCTAGAATACAAGGTGGAAACATGTTGTTGCTCCAAGGTCTTTTTAATATTAGTGCCCTCCTAAACACAGTTTTAACATCTTTCCCCTTAAACGTGTCCAGGTCAGTCAACTCCTTGAAAGTATCCCATTCCCTTTCCACAATATTTCTTATGTGGGAGGCATTTCCACTGAACTGTGTAATAAAGGTAAAACTACCTGCAAACCTGTCAGTGTTACTATTGGTGTTATTATCCAAGTTGTTTTCACCAACCCCCCCCAAAATAGGAGCAAATCTAGAAGATCTAGCCAAAGTAACCTCCTCTTCAACGGTCTGGATCAAGTGTGCAGGATAACCCCTTTCCAAAAACAATTTCTGTAAGGTACCACATTCATGCCGGTAGTCCACATCTAGGGAAGTCATCCTAGAAATACGGACGTATTGTCCCTTAACTATCCCCCTCTTCTGAAAATTGGGGTGTGCACTCTGATAATGTAAGTACCCATTGGAAAATGTGGGTTTGCGATAGATACTAGATTTAAACCCACCATCAACCATGGTAAGGGTTATATCCAAATAGTTTACACTATGATGGAAAACTTGATGTGTAAACCTTAGGAAATCAGTGGTGGTATTAATATACTGAATAAACTTTTCAATATCCCCCATGGTACCTGTCCAAAAAATACACACATCATCCAGGAATCTAACGTAAAAGTTCCAAAATTTAGAAAACGGACAATCCTGAATAAACTTCTTTTCCCAGGTGTGCATAATAATATCAGCAAAAATAGGTGCACAATTTGCCCCCATTGACACACCCGTTTTCTGATGAAAATATTCTCCAGAAAAGAACACAAAATTATTTTTCAAAACAATTCCCATTAACTCAGTGATGGCCTGCACATCGCTATTAGTGATATTAGGGCATTCCCAAAGAGCTTCCTCTAGCCATTCAAGGCCTAATTCATGGGAATCACCGAAAAAGATCCACCACGCCAATGGTCAAAAATACCAAATTGGGCACAAGTAATTCCGATGTTACTTGAAAGGCCCAGGAATCTTTTAAAATGTATTCCTCCCTGCCCCATAGCTCTTTTAGTTTCCAGTCCAAAAATTTGGATATGGGGTGTGTTTTAGAACCTTGAGAGGCCACTATGGGCCTTAAAGGGGGGTCAATAGGGTCTTTGTGCACCTTGGGTATCCCAAAAATTGATGGTATCCTTGGGTCTGAATTGGAAAGGAAGGTATAAACCGGGAACTCAATAACCTCCTGGTCTAATAAGTCCTGCACCACTAGATCAATCTTGTGATAGGAAATATGAATTTCGTTCAAGGAGGCAGAAGTATATTTCCTATGGTCATGAAGGATATCATACATTTTGCCTTGATATAACAAACTATCCATGATGACTGTCCCCCCACCCTTGTCGGGTTCCATGACCCTAAGGGTGGGGTCCCCCCTAAGGTTTTCAAGCAATGTTTTCTCCTCTTGAGTTAAATTAACCCCAGGACAATCCTTGCCTAACTCCTCCTAAACCTGCCCTCAATCCGTTTCTCAAAATTTTTGAGTTGTGGGTGAAGGGGTTAAAAGTACTGGATCTCTTTAGAAAAACCAGGGGTAGCATTAGAATTGCCCAGTAGATTTTCCAAATTTAATTTTCTAGTGAAAAGCTTAAGATCCAGAATGGCTGAAATTAAATTACTGGATTTCCTGGGTACATACTTAAACCCCTTGGTGAATAACTGGAAACAACAATCGGATACGTCAAAGTCACTGTAGTTATAAATGTGGTAGTCATTACAAGAATGTAGGGTATAGTTTCCTAAGGAAGTAACAGTGTGTTCACAATTTCTTACCAGTGCTGTCTCTGGTTTCTTTTCCATCCCGTGTATCCCCCTTCCCCCTCTCAATACGGAGGGCCCGATCTAAAGGGTAAAATTATTGTGTGTTTGTTGCCCTTGTTGGCGGATACACGTCGACTCCGCGCTGGGTACTGGTTCATCCTCACCCATAGTTTCAGTCAATTCACCAAGAGGTGATAAAATATCCCTCTGTTCCAATAAAACTTCTCTGGGGGGACTATCAAGCAAAGGTCCAAAATCCTGCTCAGGATGATAAAATGGTTTAAAAGGCGGATTAGGTATTTGGCCTTGTTCATATTCAATTAAATCCCTTCTTAGTTTTTTATACTTACGACTCAGCACAGTCTCACAATGCATGTCTATGTCCCTTCTAATTTCATTACATTTGTTGGAATTAAACAATAAATCATCAGACATTTTTTAAAAATACTGCAATATCTTGTTGTAAAATACACAATTCTTGGTATTCTTTTGATTATAGCTTTTACAATACTAAGCCACATTGATCAAAGGCCTCTATGAGATCCTTATGAAAGGGGCTACCTGCCATAACCTGATTAGGGTATTTGAATACCCGTAAACCTTTCGGTACAGTACCTTTGTTTAAGTTTTCCATCAAATACAAATTGTCCAACTCCAATGTCCGGTATCGGTGTTCGAATAGGCAACACCATTAGCTCCACGGCCCTGAAAGTGCTCCTCAAAAAGGAATTTAGGTTTAGCCTTAAACCATTCATTGAAGGAAGTAGAAGAATGGTTGTTTTCAGGACGTCCTTCAGGCTGTGCCGCAGAAATAGGTGAAGATGCAATTTGATGAAAATGGTTAAAGTCAGTAATGGAAGCAGCTCTCTCGGTCGGACTGCACCATCACAAGGTTGCAAAACGGGTACAGTTCTCTGGTTGGAATCAACCAACCTAGGGAAATTGCGTTGCTCTTGTAATAAGGCCTGAATACCTGTTCCCAAAGGAGTCAAAAGGTTGATCAATGCTGTTAATTGGCCCGTGAGCCTGGATAGTCCGTCCATTTCGGACCCGGACGATTCCACAGGGAAATTCCTCTGTTGTCCTTGCCCTGGAGACACCACCGGACTAGCAGCCATACCAAACACACCTCGAAAACCAGCGCTGCAATAAAACAAACTTCACCAAAGAAGCAGCCACACCAGTCCTGTAGTTTCAGCAATAAGGCTCACAATCAGAAATCAACCAGGTTTATTAACGTGTCAAAATTATAGCAGCAGTACACTCCACAGTTTGAAGACTTCATCAGATACAACAAATGCTTCATGTCACAGATATAAATACTAATAGCTAATCACCAATTAATGAATTAACAAATCATTAATTAAACTTTAAAACAACAGACCACATAAAATTCCCCATTCCAACAAATGAAATTGCCAATACAATAGATATAACTAGTACATCTTCAACTACAAAAGCACTAAACCAAGAACATAAATACATACCTATATTCATTTACTAGTATAAATCTAAAAAATTGTTACAAATAAACATGTAAAAGCAACTTAAACACTTAAAATAGGTGTAAATCACCTAGGTATTTAAATATAATGTGCCTTGATTTTTAGAAAAGGAACAATAGAAATAGATTCGTTGAGACCAGGGGGTCTATTGGCCTCCAATAAAATCTGCCAATAAGTTTCTTTATGGCCTCCCAAGGCCCCCCCCTAATATCTTTAGGGACCACTTCCAGGACAAAAAACAGAAACTTAGCATTGTTACATGTAATAGTGTGCTTGTACAAAGCACTGGTGGTTTTGCACCTAGAGATATCATAAATGTGCTCATAAATGAAAACAACCTTTCGGTTTTACCAGCTGGACATTGTTGGCATATAGCCAAATATACCAAGCCAGCAGTTTTACAATTGTAATGACCCTGGCCTTGATATCCCTGCCTCTGCTTTCCACAAAAACATGGCTTGCTTGAAATATATACTTACAAGAGGAGCAATGACCACACTTAAAACCCACATTGGGTCTAGAATACAAGGTGGAAACATGTTGTTGCTCCAAGGTCTTTTTAATATTAGTGCCCCTCCTAAACACAGTTTTAACATCTTTCCTTAAACGTGTCCAGGTCAGTCAACTCCTTGAAAGTATCCCATTCCCTTTCCACAATATTTCTTATGTGGGAGGCATTTCCACTGAACTGTGTAATAAAGGTAAAACTACCTGCAAACCTGTCAGTGTTACTATTGGTGTTATTATCCAAGTTGTTTTCACCAACCCCCCCCAAAATAGGAGCAAATCTAGAAGATCTAGCCAAAGTAACCTCCTCTTCAACGGTCTGGATCAAGTGTGCAGGATAACCCCTTTCCAAAAACAATTTCTGTAAGGTACCACATTCATGCCGGTAGTCCACATCTAGGAAGTCATCCTAGAAATGTCCCTTAACTATCCCCCTCTTCTGAAAATTGGGGTGTGCACTCTGATAATGTAAGTACCCATTGGAAAATGTGGGTTTGCGATAGATACTAGATTTAAACCCACCATCAACCATGGTAAGGGTTATATCCAAATAGTTTACACTATGATGGAAAACTTGATGTGTAAACCTTAGGAAATCAGTGGTGGTATTAATATACTGAATAAACTTTTCAACATCCCCCATGGTACCTGTCCAAAAAATACACACATCATCCAGGAATCTAACGTAAAAGTTCCAAAATTTAGAAAACGGACAATCCTGAATAAACTTCTTTTCCCAGGTGTGCATAATAATATCAGCAAAAATAGGTGCACAATTTGCCCCCATTGACACACCCGTTTTCTGATGAAAATATTCTCCAGAAAAGAACACAAAATTATTTTTCAAAACAATTCCCATTAACTCAGTGATGGCCTGCACATCGCTATTAGTGATATTAGGGCATTCCCAAAGAGCTTCCTCTAGCCATTCAAGGCCTAATTCATGGGGAATCACCGAAAAAAGATCCACCACGTCAATGGTCAAAAATACCAAATTGGGCACAAGTAATTCCGATGTTACTTGAAAGGCCCAGGAATCTTTTAAAATGTATTCCTCCCTGCCCCATAGCTCTTTTAGTTTCCAGTCCAAAAATTTGGATATGGGGTGTGTTTTAGAACCTTGAGAGGCCACTATGGGCCTTAAAGGGGGGTCAATGGGGTCTTTGTGCACCTTGGGTATCCCAAAAATTGATGGTATCCTTGGGTCTGAATTGGAAAGGAAGGTATAAACCGGGAACTCAATAACCTCCTGGTCTAATAAGTCCTGCACCACTAGATCAATCTTGTGATAGGAAATATGAATTTCGTTCAAGGAGGCAGAAGTATATTTCCTATGGTCATGAAGGATATCATACATTTTGCCTTGATATAACAAACTATCCATGATGACTGTCCCCCCACCCTTGTCGGGTTCCATGACCCCAAGGGTAGGTTTTCAAGCAATGTTTTCTCCTCTTGAGTTAAATTAACCCCAGGACAATCCTTGCCTAACTCCCTCCTAAACCTGCCCTCAATCCATTTCTCAAAATTTTTGAGTTGTGGGTGAAGGGGGGGGGTTAAAAGTACTGGATCTCTTTAGAAAAAAACCAGGGGTAGCATTAGAATTGCCCAGTAGATTTTCCAAATTTAATTTTCTAGTGAAAAGCTTAAGATCCAGAATGGCTGAAATTAAATTACTGGATTTCCTGGGTACATACTTAACCCCTTGGTGAATAACTGGAAACAACAATCAAAGTCACTGTAGTTATAAATGTGGTAGTCATTACAAGAATGTAGGGTATAGTTTCCTAAGGAAGTAACAGTGTGTTCACAATTTCTTACCAGTGCTGTCTCTGGTTTCTTTTCCATCCCCGGGTGTATCCCCCCTTCCCCCCTCTCAATAACGGAGGGGCCCGATCTAAAGGGTAAAAATTATTGTGTGTTTGTTACTTGTCACTTAGAGACACATTTAACTCAGAAACACATCTTCTAACAATATTTTAGTACAGGGTGTATAAAGGTTATCTCTAAAGTCAGTAAATTAGAAAAACTTCAGTAAGCTTATTCTCTCCCTGAAACACCATATGCAACTGTGCTTTCCATTAGCAGGAGTGATAAAGACTTAATTAGATATGCACAACTGTTAATGAATCCACAATATAATACAAAGTGTGAAGGAGAAACATGGCAGATAAAACAAACATTTATTAAATGATAAGCACTTTCACACCATTAGTAGGTGCTTCATCAGACCAATAAAAATAGTAGCAGTCACTTAAATACACTATCTAATTAAACTATTAATCTATTAACAATTATAACACATGACATATCACTAATCACATTAAACATTCCTTCCAATAAAGTAGCAGTACTACTATAATATTACAGATCACTATAAGTCAGTACTTGAATGAAAGAGCTTCTATCAAACCTTATTTAAAAGCTTGTTCTCTTAAGTAATGTTTATAGTTATATTCAGTTCTGCACATGTACTGCTAGGATGAGTGCACAACATTGTTCATGGGTTCATAGATTAGTACTGGGCTAACTGCCTTGTTGGTCATTTTAAGCTTAGCCAATTACCTCATTTGAGAATCAAACCCTGCACCTTGTATTTGTAAGGCAAACACCTGAACCATTAGGTCAACTTCTCAATGATTGCGTAGGTCCTAACACCATGCTTACCTGTCCAGCACCTCAAGCAGATTAAGTGATTCAGGAATGATAATGAGCTGACACTTGATTTTCATATTCATGTGTCTAAGGGGATAATCTACATGATATAACTGAAAACTGGAGCTATGGAACTTCCATCATAGTAGAGAAGACTGCTTGGATTCCCCTAGTGCTTTAAAACCAAACTACTGCTGCTGACTATTTAGACTTGCTGCACTTACATTTTTTACATGTTTGCTGCAGTTACATTTTTTAATGGGAATTAAGTATAATGTGATGTAAATAAATGGAGCTTTTCCCAAGGGCTCCACTGAAAATGGGTATTAGTTAGATTTTCTTGGTAAACAAAGATAAATAAATAAGAAATAAATACATTTTGGGAGAACTGTTTATAATTTTTGTCAAGGTATATTATGCTCTCTAAAATTACTGTTTACAGTATTATGTTAGCATGATTTTCTTAGCAAAAATAGTGTTATCTACACTTTGCAAAGCTATGTTTGTAATAAAATGTAACAGTTGCTACTGCAATAATCATCTACTTCTGTTTCATGAGCTTCTGTAAACAATTCTCTGATGAAGTTGACACATTCTAACTTGAGAAGCTTAGTATGTTAAACTGACATTTTGGAAACATTTCAGTGCTGATTCTGTTCTATATCCCTAGTATCACTTATATTCCATTCTGAAGCTATGTTATTGCCATTGTGGAGGGGGAAGGGTTATTGTACAAGACTTTACTTTTTTATTACTGGAATGAATGATATCTACACTTTGTAATATTCCTTTTGCAAAAAAGACTTAACAGTTTCTATTGCAATCATCCTTGTCTTCTATTTCACGGGTTTCTAGCCAACGTTTATGATGATGTTGACATGTCTGACTTAAGAAGCTTAATTGTAGGTTAAAAGTAAAATGTAAGAAACTGTTCATTGCTAATGGTATGTCTCTGACATGCATTTTATCCCCATGATGAAATTGTGTTATTGCTATGGGGTGGGGTTGGGGTGACTGGGAAATTTTACAGGTATTGTTTAGATGTTTGTATACAGATATCATTATTATTTTTTTAAACTGGGGTGGCTGCATAATTATTTGTTTTCTGCCCAGTGCTAGATCAGATTTTAACCACATAGCCCCTGTTGAGTTGTCTGATAACATTTTTTTGCTTTACTCTAGGGATATAGCACACAAACAAGTCATCTCACATAAACCTGTGCTTTCAGATGCTGAGAATGAGCTAATAGTTCAGGCCATCCATCTCCATGGTTCATGCATCTTAGAGAAACCAAATATCTGACAAGCCATTCCAAGACCATGTCTGGTGGCAGTTGGTTGATTATGTGAATGCTGTAGGTGGCCATGCCCAGGACTACAAGGCTATCAGATATAGGACCAGTAACATGACAAAAATGTAATTACTAGAACCAGGACTGTTGCACAGGAATGGAGAGAAATTGAGAGTGGGTCTGCTACCAAACCACCACTCACTGAAATTGAAGAGATCCTGTCAACTCTAAGGGATCCAAGTGGGTACGAGATGTTGCTCAGTGCTGTGACAGATTCGGATAACCCAGTCCTTCCTCAGATCCATATAAAACAAGTCAGTTAAAAAACATTTAAATGCTAAGGCATATCCAATCAAGACTTAATTTACTGACACACCCTCTCTATCAAGATTTCACACATACCTCCTAAGCCGTCTCCCTTTCAGTGCAGGTTTAACTGGTAAGTAGGCATTAAGACCTGGAGATTTATATGCCTGCAGCCTACCTATCCAGCACACCTCTGCTTTCTCCACTAGGTTATTAACATCTACCCGAATGTCCTTCATTCTCTTTAATATGCTTAAAAGGGGGGGGGAGGTTGCATCCTGCTGCCTAATGTCACTCAAATGTTTGGACACCCTCTCCTTTAGTTGCCTCATGATTATACCCACATAAAAGGAGTCACAGAGACCACATGCATCCATATAGACTATGTTCCTACTGGTACAATCTGCATACCCATCAAAATAATATTTTTTCTTCTGTTGTGTACGTAAAAATGTATTTCCTTTGTAAATAAATTTACAAGTACATCTACAACATGGGTGGGGGCCTTTTCTTTGTAAAATTATAGTGACAGTTCCCGTTCTTATCACATAAAAGCTGCTTAAGATTGCGATTATTTCTAAAGGCGAAGTGAGGTACTTCCCCTACAATCCCTTTCATCTCCTCATCTGACATCATAATCTTCCTATTGTTCCTAATCACATTACAGATCCCCTTGATGTCACTTGAATATGTAAGGATCATTCTAAGATCCTTACCATCCTATCTATGTGGAACCTCTTCCATATGATTCCCCTTATATAAATACATTTTCCCTATGTCCTCTCTTAAATCCTGTACTTGTCTCTGTACAGTGGTCACTTTACCTTGTTTGAATCCTCTGGTCAAAAAATGATTCCCCATAATTTCAGCCACTTCAAAAAACTCCTCCCCTTGGATATGAAGTCTGGACCTTCTAAGGTATTGTCCCTTAAGGACATTCCTATGAACATCCCCAGGGTGCCTACTAGATCTATGCAGGATACTATTTTTTCAACACTCCTTCTGATAGAGGGTGGTGTATATTTCCCCAGACACAGTATCCTATGTCAGCCTAATATCAAGAAAATCAATGCTTTCAGTATCATGTTACATTGTGAAATGTAGAACACCAGTGGTAGTTTAAAAATATGCAACAAAAGCATGCAAATGTTCAAGGCTCCCTCCCCATAAAATAAAAAATTGTCCACGAACCATTTGTAAAAATGAACACATGTATGAAACAGGTTTTGCCAAACACATAGCACTCCTCCCATTGTGCCAACACCATATTACATATGTGTTGGCACATGGGGTGCCCATGGCCACACCACATTTCTGCAGGTATAAACCATCTTCAGACAAGAAAATATTATTCTCCAGGATGTATTTCATCAAGGTACATAACAATTCTATCTTTTTATGCTCATACTCACTTTTATTGCTAAGAAATGTTTCAAATGCTTCTAAACCATAATTATTCAGTATTACGGTGAATAGAGTTTTTTTATATCCCTTGTCACCATAATCAAACAGCCACCATGGTTACTGTCCCTTTTATATAGCCCTAAATCTCTAAGGAAATGTTGTGAATCCTTCAGTACAGCTGGTGCTAGCCCAAGTAACACCTTTAGATTGCTCTCAACATATATGGATACTGGTTCTGTTATCCAGCCAGCTCCAGCCACAATGGGGTGCATGGGTGGGTCAATACAATCTTTGTGTACCTTGGGTACACATTTAAAAATGGAGATAAGAGGATGCATAACATTCAAATAGTTGAAAAGCTCTTCAGTTATTATTAAGTAACCCTCCTTCATTGCACATAAAATAAGCCTTACTCTAGTTTTAATATTTTCATTTGTGTAATTGTGATAGATTCATATGCATTATCATTCTCTAGGAGAGCTTTAGTTTTCTGGGATTAATATGCCCTATCCATGAGCACTATCTCTCCCCCTTATCTGCCGGTCTTATAACAAGTTTGGGGTCATCTTGTAAATCTTTCAGTGCCACCCTCTCACCCTGAGTAACATTATAAAAATGACATCCAGGTTCTCCATGCAGAGTTGAGATCTCTCTCTCACATACATTAATAAAAGTGTCTAAAACAGCCTAGTACTGAGGTGCAAACACGCTAGGTTTCTGAAACAGGGAAATCTCAGCATCCACAGAATTTTTATACATATTCTTTAGCATTAGCTCCCTGCCAAACACTCTAAGGCTCAACAGAACATCTTCTATTAATGTAAATTTTTGTTCAAAACTTTAACGTGTTTCAGTCATGCTAAAAATTGATAAATCAAAAATGAATGTCTCTTGGAGTCAAAGATGGCCGCTGTTCTATAAGCACTGCTGAACCTTAGCTCCTCTATTTATCTGGAATAAAATCAACCCAGAAGACAAACCAGAACCTATTTCAACATAATATCTTGAAATTTCAACTTTAATTAGCATTCAAAATAAAATCATCAAGAAGGGGAACCTGATCTAACAACTAAACAACTAAGATTGAAGCAGATTCAGTGAGGCAAGAAAAAGCCATGTGCCTGTGAGACCTTACATTCTGAATTATACACACAAACCGGGGAATAATATCATCACTACAAGATGTCGAAAGAAGACAAAAATATGGATACTACTTCATCTAAAACTAAACTTTCTGACTTACTATCTCCTGAAAAAGATATAAACTCTAAGAGATAAAAAATAATAAAACAACCAGATACCTCTAAATCTGGAAACAGAAACAAACCTGATCAACCTGCAGGACATCAACACAGCTCTACTTCACATACAAAAAGCAATAAAGGATCTATCTTTGCAACTACAATCATTTGGGGATACATTCAACCAAATAATAGACAGAATGGATAAATCTGAAGCCAAAATAATTGAAAACGAGGAAAAAATATATTTAATAACAAAAAAAAACTGATTCACATGATGTAGAAATACAAAACATCCAAGCAAAGATCACAGATCTGGAAGCTAGGTCCAGAAGGAATAATATTATCATAAGAGGCATCCCAGAATCTGTAACTCACAATGATCTGATTTCTTCCATCACTCAAATCTTTACCATTCTGCTCAAAGAACCAGGAAAAGCCCAGAAAATAATAACAGAAAGAGCACATAGAGCTCTGAGAGAATCCCAGGTACCATACAAACCCAGACCAGTATATGCTAAACTTTTAAACTGTCAAGATGTCAACACAATTTTGTTGTCTGCTAAGAAAAATGGTGGATCTCTTACCTGGAATAATAACTCAACATCACTAGCTCAAGACCTTCCCCTTCAAATAAGGCAAGCCAGACAACTTCTTTCCCCTTACTGCAAATTCCTGATTGAAAGGAAAATAAAATTCCAAATGAAATACCCAAACTCTTTAATTTTCCACCTGGATGATGTCAAACATGTGATCGCTAATCATAAAAAAGCCAAAAATACTTTTCTTGCTGTTTTTAAAAAGCTCCCCACCTTAGAATGATAAATACACTCACCGGAATGACTTGTGAGCCTTGAATGTGCGGCTGCATGCTTTGCGGTGATCTGGGGTCTGTTGTTGCCTTCTGTCTATGTGGTGGGCCTTGTTAGGCCTCTAGTATCAGTGTTTTGAATTTTTTCTATTTTTCCATGCCACAAGGAGCTAATGCGGAAGTTTAGAACTGCTTCCGCTTCTTCTTTTTTCCCACGATAGGAACCAAAAGCCTCTGCTACACAGCTGTCGAGTTTTCTCTGAGATGACACTTCCGGGACATCCAGTCTGTTTAATTGTTCTCCCTATGAGCATTTACGCAGTCGGCTCAACTGAAAGAACACTTTGTGGTGCCTGCAAACAAATGAATGGAACTTTTTGATTTTTCACGATAGCTTTTTATTTTCATACTGATTATATTAAGTAAGACCTTCTTGCTGTGCTCCTTCCCATAGTGGTAAGAATGGCAAACTGGGTTACATGTGGAGACGTCAGATTTTTGCTGCCTAGTCCATCAGTAACTTTCATCTTGTTGTTTGACATTCACTTTGAACATATTTACTACTTTGAATTTCTTTAATAAACTATATAGCCATAAGTGGGAGGGACAGCAGCAGAATAAGCTATATCTATAACATATCGACTACCACATTTCAGTATAACAACTATAAACTGTACTGCTTGTTGTTATGCGTTATTAATAAGAGAAATATGATTACTTAAACAAAAATTTTGTTGACTTATAAAATGTTCTTTGCCCCACTTCTGTCACATCAGCTAAGTTAGACTCTTTGATTAATACTCTAATTTGTGCATAGAAATTGTGTCTCAAATGCATCTAAAGGCTGCATTGAAGACATGTTGCTGAATGTGCAGCAGTGAGTGAGTAAAAATAAACCTCAGTAAGCACTGCAAAGGACAAACCCACCCACCACAACATAGGGCTGTGGCAGATTAGAGAACTGGTGGTTTCACCTCTCATAGCCCAGTCCAGGGCTTTGCACTGTTTACTTCTATCATAATATCATAATTTCCAATCTAGAGACATGCATCCACACACAATGAGGATTTTTTTCCAGCAGTATCACTAATAGCTCTCTTCCATATATCAGTGCCTCATAGATGACAGATTCTTGATGCAGTATCCTTACTTCATGCAACATGCAATGCACAATCTAACAATGTATAAAACCCCAAGATAAGTGACTAGTTCCACTATCATTTAACCAGAAAAAACAGCTGCTCAATTAGAAACAGACATGCCTGTGAATAACCCCAGAGTCACTAAAGCATTTATAAAATTCCCCAAAGGCTTTTAAAGTTCCACTTGTTTAGCAGTCTGCATGCAATCAGTTTTCCACTGCACACCAGACTTCCATGCAACAGTGTGATACTGCTTTTATCTTTATTCTCCATTAAACTCTGTTCTGAAACATATGCTGTTTATATAAAACCTAGTTAACATTTTATGATTCCACTGATCTATTTCTGAATAACACTTATACATCCTGCCTTTATAATGCCCAGTTTCAGCTATCTTGCTGATGGTCCATGAAAGCAGGCATATTTAGTATAAATCTAGTAAAAAACTCTAAAAAAGAATAAATAAAAGGAAAGATGTTTAACAGCATTTGCTTTCTGACAGGATCAAATACTCTTCACAGTATCCTCTATAGTATTAATGTTTTACTTGAAGCAGTATTGTGCTGAGCTTTAATAGATAGAAATGTCAGAAGACAACAAATACTCAGCTGAGAGTCATCTGACTTTGGAATAATATCAAAGCATGAGTAATCTACATGTTCCTTTTTGAAGAGCTTATGTAAATCTCGGATGACACCAGAATATTAGTCTTTATACTAAGTGCACATGCAGGAATATTCTGATTTGAAGAACTTGAGCTTTAAGTAATGTATTGATTGCGTTAAACTGCACTATTGCAAACAGTATTAGTAATTAACATGGACCAAACCAAATACTACAAAATCTAGCTGCAAGAGTAAATTTTTCCCAACCACCTGGTGGTAAACTATACATACTTCATATAAATTAATATACAATTTAACCTTATGTTAAAAGTTTTTTACTGTAGTCTTTACCTCAAAATTGAGATACGTATTGAGATATCTCTGCTGGTTAGCCTTTTTTAAATCCTTTCTAGGGATTTGCTTCTATAAGCCATATTTTTCAAATGGTTGTATTATTTGATAAAAGGAAAGACATGTTTGCTTGGTTAATTATATGTTCATGTGTGTACTTAACGCAAAGCTGATTGTTCTATTTCTTTAAGGTATCTATATGTTTTTATACATCCCTATGTATATAACTGAAGATACTCACAACAGTATTAAGAAAACATCCTTCTTAACCCACAAGAAACCAAAATGAGACACAACACATTTCTTTAATCTTCCGTACCAACTGGTAACCTTAGACAACGAGTTACTTAATACCATGAATAAAGGGATTAAACACCTTGCTCCTGAGGATCTCTTATAGGAAACACCAGCACTATATAACATATAAGGATAACATTAAGCGTTTTGGATGATAGATTTGCTGACTCAAATGTTGAGGATTAGAACGAGACAACAATACCTATAATAGATTGTTAAAGTTAAAAACAGACATATAAACACTCACACATGCATCCACGCTCACACACACTCATGCACTCATATTTTGACACAGTTAGCTGTAAGTATAATGTTACTATCTGAATAATCTAGTTTCATACCATTCTGGTAATGGAAGGATGCTGGCCCCTGTCCGCCTTCATAATACAAGTTATGAACAATCATATTAGATGACATGATTAAAGAAATAACAAATGTAGACGTACTAAAAATAGAAATAATACCTAATTATTCTAGAATACAGTTATAATGTTTGTAAATATTGGTTCTAATATTCTCTTTCGAGGTTGCTTTTCTCAACTACTGTTAATGTTGTAAGATATACACCTTCGATGTTATAACATCTTTATATTAAAATTTGTTGAGGAGACTTAGGTTATATTAGTAGTGCTTTTTAGGGAATAAGTTTGTTAAGCTTTGTCAAAGTTGTTAAAACCCATGCAGGGTTACTCGCTTTCATTCCTTACCTAAATTTTAAAACATAATATGTTAATACTCTATTGAACCATAGACCTACAAATTTAATAACTATTTATTCCCTGCTCTATTCCTAGTCCATGGGGGTAGTGGTTAGGCACAGAGCTGGGATGGGAATAATACGATGCTTTCTTAATTCGATCTCATCAAAATATAAACAAAAACTATTAACTCTAAATAATTCACTAGTCTTATTATACCGACACACCAAACGTCTCAATGTGGGAATTTGACTCATGGAATATCAAAAGGCTCCAGAATAAAAAGAAAAGAAAACTTTTTTTACACCCCATTTTACAAGCAAAAGCGAACTTTATACTAGTTCAGGAGACATATCTAACCCTTGAACAATGGTCAGAAATTAGGGAAAAAATGGATAAGGGAAATTATAGCTTCTGAAGGTAAAACCAACAGTGTGGGTGTAGCTATAATAATTAAAAAGCAATATCAAGAAATAATTCTAGAAACCAAAGTGGACAAAGAGGGGAGGTGGTGCTATTTAACCCTTTCAACTCCAATTCTTCCTAAACCCATTCTGTTACTAAATATCTATGCCCCTTGTAATAATCAACACTCTTTTCTTGTATCACTATACCCTATTCTAAACCAATTCCAAAACCATTATATAATTCTAGGTAGAGATTGGAACATGTACCAAAATCCAGAACAGGACAAATCAAGTATAACCCTATCGCATAACAAACAAGCATCTTTAGCTCCAAATGAACTCAAACATGATTACAATCTATATGATCCCTTTAAATATGGAGACAGTCCAAATAAAACTAGTAAGTTTACGTTCTACTCCAATTGCCACAAAATGTGGTCGAGAATAGACTTCTTTTTAATTTCGGGAGCACTCATTACTTTAGACCCAAAACTGAACATCCACACTAGATACCTTTCCGACCACTCCAAAATTACTCTAAATATTAATGGAAACCCCAAAAACTGTACAATAAAAAGAGGTTACAATTGTCCCTGAGCCCCAATCTTTTAACCAAAAAAGAAATAATTAGCAAGATTCAATCTATCCTCAAGTCAACCCTGACTAACATTCCAAACTCTCAGATACCCCCAGATATTGAATGGGCAGCAACCAAAGCACAAATTAGGGGAATATTCATTAAAAAAGCAGCTTACTAGAAAACAATTCAACTTAAAGAGGAGCAGGATTTGGAAACTAAAATAAAATTACTCGAGCATGCTCTATTATCTAACTTTAATACTTAAACAGAAACAGAACTCTTGAAACTTCAAAAGGATCTCTACCTTCTGCATAACAATAAATTATCCTTTCATGAAACCAAAATGTTAGCTAACTATGCTAATGAAGTCCAAACACCATCCAGAGCTCTAGCCAGGATTATAAATCAGACCAAATCCCCCTCTCAACTATCCGAAATATTTTATAAGAACAAACACTATACTAAAAATGATGATATTATTAAAACCTTTGAGTTAATATATTCACAAACCTATGGAGATCAACTAACACTACCCTCAAAAGCAGTTAGATCACACTTTCTCCAAAATCTCAATTTCCCAAAATTAGACCCAAAACAAGAAAAATTAAGTGAAGCCATCTCTATTGACGAAATAACCTCAACAATTCAGCAAATTAAATCACATAAAGCCCCTGGTCCTGACGGTCTCACTACCGAATTTTAAAAAACTTTCTACCTCATTGTAGCCCAAATTTTATTCCATATACTGAACTATATAATAAATAATAAAATCAATGATGTACACTTTAATGCATATAAAACTATTTTTATACTTAAAGAAAAAGCAGACCCCAAAAACCAAGATAGCTATAGACCCATATCACTATTAAACATCAACACCAAAATCCTAACATCTATACTTGCAAACAGACTGAAAAATTGAATGGATAAAATTATTTCCCCCGAACAATCTGGTTTTATAACATTTAGACAAATGAGTGATAATACATTAACACTAAATACACTAATCTCATATGCTAATCAAAACAATCTAAACATATACGCACTAGTTATTGATGCCCTTAAAGCCTTTGATAGAGTAAATATAAAATTTTTACTTCAAACTCTGCCTTACTTCAACATACCCCAAAAATGTATCCAAATCTTACAAATATTATACAATAGCCCCTATACATCTTTATATATTAACAAAACCTGGTCAAAAAGAATTCCGATTAAAAATGGAACCCGTCAAAGATGCCCTCTATCTCCTCTACTTTTTAACTTATATCTAGAGCCTCTCTTCCTAAATATAAAACAAAATAACCCCCCAATAATTTATAACACCAAAATCTTCTTATCTGCTTTTGCTGATGATCTAAATATTTATTGTACCACCTCAATTTCGGATATAAATAAAATATTATCTGCTATTGAACACTTCTCGATGATATCAAATTACAAATTAAACCTCAAAAAAACTAACATCTTCCCCTTAAAAACTCCTAAACCATTATCTCTTCTATCACTGGTAGGGAAAATAAAAACTGAAGAAGTAATTAAGTACTTAGGCATTACATTCTCTACAAACAACAAAAACTTTTACTCAAACAACATAAAGCAAAAATGGCAAGACATTTCACTAGACCTTAATAGATGGAACAATCTAAGGCTACCGTTTTTGGCCAAAGCTTCTGTAATTAAAATTAGTGTTTTACCCAGATTACTCTATATTTTCATGACTTCCCAGATAACCATACACAATAAATTTTTTAAACAAATACACACTGAGCTTGCCAAATTCATCTGGGAACCCAAAATAAACAGAATTTCATATGACAAATTAACGACCCCCAAAAATAAAGGTGGCTTAGACCTTCCAAACTTTGAGACATACTACTTAATTATAAACGCCAATAGAATTTTACAAATAGCTGAATACAACCCAATAGATAAAGCTTGGTACCCACACTGGCTTAGAATATACCATGACCATATCAAAAGCCTGGATATCAACCCCAAAGCATTACCATTTCTAAACACTATCTTAACGAAATCCTATAATTTAATAGGACCCCTTAAACACTCCATTGCACTAACACAAAAACTATTCAAATCCTTAAACCTTATACAAGCTATGATGAAAGTACAACTCTTTCATAAAAACCCTAATCTTAAAATAAATAATCAGACTTTAAACCTAAACCACGTCCCTCGACTAATAAACACAACCACCCAAGACATATATCCATACTTAAATTGCTCTGTACAAGAAATAAGGAACCAATTGAACCTTCCCAAATCATACTTACTGATCCTGAGACAGATCAAGGAGTTATGTACCAGTTATCTCCATGACACTATCACAAGTAATGAAGATATAGCAACTTGTAACTTACTTTGGAAGACTATCCTCTCAACTAAAAAATTTACCACATGTACCTACAAAATTATCAAAGACATTAAATTCCAGAAACATATACTCATTTCTGACTATTGGGGAAAACCTTTCATCCATTGATAATCATAAATTGAATCAAGCAATTAGCCTAACAATAAAATCGATATCCCTTCAAAAACTAGCTTTTACTCAACTCATGATCTATAACAACGCGCATTTCACACCTGCTATTCTACATAAATTTAATCCTATAAAATCCCCACTCTGCCCACACTGTAAAGACAAATCTGCTGACTTACTCCACCTTTTCTGGAACTGTAAATGTGTATTTAAACTTTGGAACTCCCTTAAACTTCAATTACAAAAGACGGGCTATCAGACATCCACACTCACTTGTTAATTTACTCTACTACATATCCTCCCAAATAATATCTCCAAAAACCAAGCAATTACCCTGATTAATATTTTTCTTTTAATGAAACTTTATATAGCTACCAACTGGCTTAACTCAAGTAATAACTCATGGGAGAATTTTAGACTGATGGTGACTAAACATCTATTAGCCCATAAAATAATAATTAACAAAAGGGACAAAAATATTAAACTTTGCAATCTATGGGAACAAATTTTTAATATCATTCTTGCATAACCTACCACAAATGATCCTACTTCATTATAACTAAGTGTTTTCACAACATCTTACATCCCTAACTCCTAAAAATGTCTTTTTCTCTTTAAGACTTTATTTATATTAACCCTACCAACATTATTTCTTATGCTATGTTGAAGTTTGGAAGCATCTATGTATATAGTGTAGATAGTATTGTTTGATTGATTAAACTCTTTTTGTATTAATCTTAATGTATAACAATTGTTTAATCCTCATGTGTTTTTGCTTTATCTGTTACATTTCATTTACTGCTCTGCTTTGATGTAAAGAATAAATAAAAATTATTGAAAAAAAAATAATGTCTCTTCACAGACTGATGTTAAATTTTGACTCATCTTTCTTCCAAGGGCTATCTCCCCTATTTCTTCCTTGACTCAGAGACCTCATCTCTTTCCCCTTCCATACTTCCCTCACTTGGAGGGGTAGTGAAGGAAAAAAACATTTTAGAAACAGTATTAGAAACAGTAGCTGTCTTAGGTCTTGCTCCAGCACTTGACATTCCAGGATATTCAAAAAACACAAAGAAAAGGCATCCACCCATGTCATAGATGTACTTGTAAATTTATTTACAAAGGAAACATATTTTTACATACACAGCAGAAGAAAGGATATTATTTTGATGGGTATGCAGATTGTACCAGTAGGAACATAGTCTATATAGCTACATGTGGTCTCTGTGACTCCTTTTATGTTTATTTATTTTTTTTATTTGCAGTTTGTTTACCAGGATAGTCCATTGGGCCACAAGAAGCCCATTTGCAATGGAGTCCTGGGGAGAAAAGCTCCAGAAATACAAGTGTTAACAAATTACAGAATACAAAAACATATGAGTTACAAAACATGTGAGATAATTAAAAGAAAAAAAAAGAAAATACAGAGTTACACAGTTGAAAGAGCTAGCATTTGGAGAAAGTAAATTAATACAAATCTTATTAAAAACTATCTACATCAGCAATTCAGCAGATTGTACAGTAGGTTTATGTGGGTAAAACCACAAGACATCTAAAGGAGAGGGTGTCCAAACATTTCAGTGACATTAGGCAGCAGATGGAAAAAAATAAAGCTTTTAAGCATATTAAAGAGAATGAAGGACATTCTTTTTATTTTAGGGTGATACAGAGCATAGGTAACAGCAAGAGAGGGGGAAATGTTAATAACCTAGTAGAGAAAACAGAGATGTGCTAGATAGGTAGGCTGCAGGCATATAAATCTTCAGGTCTTAATGCCTACTTACCAATTAAACCTGCAATGAAATGGAGAAGGCTTAGGAGGCATGTGTGAAATCTTGATAGAGAGTGTGTGTCAATAAATTAAGTCTTGATTGGATATGCCTTAGTATTTAAATGTTTTTTAGCTGACTTGTTTTATATAGATGTGATGAAGGATCAGGTGATCCGAAAATGCTTATCCCAATAAAGAAAATCTTCCATTTTACTGGTGTCATACATTTTGCTACCCTAGCTGTGGTGACTGTGGTAATTATTTTGTTGATTGGATACTTCGAATTACACAGTTCTTCAGTGGGAGGCTTCCTATTTTTATATGGGTTCACTTTGGAATCTCGAAATACTGAAATATCGAATTTCAGTATCTCAAGACCAAAGTGTTGAATTTGCAGTTGTGCGAATCTTCAGAATGTCGAATACGGAAATCTCGAACCTGTAGTGGTGATGGCGTGTTTGGTAAGTGTAATGCTTTTTAAGGGTTTTGGGAAGGGTTTGTCTGTGTGTGAGTGTGTTGGGGAGTTTTAGGTGTGGGTTAGGGTAGGTAGGTAAGCATCTGAGTGTGTAAGTGTTGAGAGTAGTCATGTTTGTATGTATATGATGTGTGTTTGTGTAAGGGGGGTTTAGAATGTGTGGTAGTGGGTTTCCTGTCTTCCGGTTTTTAGTGCGGCCTTGGAGTTAGTATATATAAGTAGGGGGGTGTGGGGAGCACAGCCCCCCATGGGGTGTGTAGGGGGGCTTGCCCCCCTGCTTATAGCAAGGGTGTACATGTGTGTTATTTTGGTTGTGTTCATGTGTGTTTGTTTGGTTTGGTGTAGTGTTGGGAGGTAGGTGTGTTTGTTTGTGTGGTGTGTTGTTTTTGTGACATTCAGGGTTTTAAATTTCGTGGTTTTGAGGTTTCAGGTTTGTGTGTTTTCGACTTTATAGTCTTGAGATACTGAAATTTGATATTTCAGTATTTCGGGATTATAATGTCATCTTCTGATAATTCTTATCATACCTCTATCAATTCTCATTTTGCTTGTCCAGGCACATCTGACACTGAGATTCAGTGATCACTTGCTCGTATTAAGAGCATACCTTATTTTTCTTCATTTATATATAGATCTTTAAATATTTAAATATAAAACGTTTACTTGCACTTGCATCTAATGCTGCTTTTTTCTAGTTTAGACAGCATATTTCTAATCATTTGCTCTTGTGTTTCCCTGTTTTTCTGTATTATCGGTATAATCACAGGTGAGTCAGCAGCAGCAGCACCTTGTGTTAGACCCTGCTGCACACACACATTAATGTTAGCTGCAGTAACCTCTAACATTTTCAGTTCCAGCTAATAGCCTTGTATCTTGTAGACAGTCATTTTATATATGTCTGAATCACTTCACCATGATTATTTGCTTCATTAGCATGTAATTTGTCTCTTTATTCTCTGATTAGCATATTCAGATGCTAATCCTTGTTTTGCAGACAGCTCGCTCTTTGCTGCTTGTGGCACAAACAGGCTGGGTATGATGAAGAAGCATTCATAGATCTGGGCTTATATCTTCTGCCTCTGAACACAAACAGTTGATACCCAGGTGTGACCTGACAGTATCAAAACCCAGAAAAGACATATAACAGAACATACAAACATAAGTCATCTTCTCATGGTAGTGTCATTATAATCACATAGTTCTGATTACATCACAAACATGACGTTGGATTTGCTTAATAAAAACATTTATATAGACAAAGATTAAATCTCTCTTATTTTTAAAACATCATTATTAAATGTTTCACTATCATAAAAATCCTTTTTACTATATTTAATAAAATTAATTGATGATTCATATATAAATTTATTCTGTTCTTTAATTATTAAGAATATTTTCTTCTTACCAAATTAATGTAAAAGCTACAAAATATTCAAATTTGTTCTAAAAAAATTAAAGGAAATGTCTCTAGTTAAAAATCACTCACGTAGCTCTGTATAGTGTGTAATTAACTGAACGTATTTCTCTTCATAAGGAATCATAATTATTCATTGGTGTTCTGACTCACTGGTTATTGCAACAGCAGCTGCATGCTGGGTTTTCCTGAATATGCAAATGTTAGCTATTTGCTTCTGCCCTTCTTTTGGACACCTGCTGTGACTGCTAATAGGTAATATGTGTGAGCCTGCTTCTTATTATTTAATACAATACCTTTGTAAAAATAAATAAATAAATAAATAAAATACAAGACATGGAGTAACAATCCTGTAAAAAAGTATGTGAAACGGATTTTATATTCTACTCCAGTATATATATATATATATATATATATATATAATAGTGTGCTGTGTATATACTTAATCAAATGTGCATATGCCAAAAGTTTCTGATGTACCAAACATTTTGGTATTGGGGAATAGCAGTATGCATGCATGTGTGTGTGTGTGTGTGTGTGTGTGTGTGTGTGTGTGTGTGTGTGTGTGTGTGTGTGTGTGTGTGTGTGTGTGTGTGTGTGTGTGTGTGTGTGTGTGTGTGTGTGTGTGTGTTATTCTATGCGTTGTGTCCGTGAGATGAATTGTACAGCTGTACATCTGCAGGAAGAGTTTTTCAAAGGTAATGTGTAGGGCTGGTTTAGGGGTAAGGGCAAGGTTATGGTTAGCCTGCATTACAAGGTGATACAATACACCTTACTAAAACATGCTAACCCTAACTCTTCCCTGCCCCAACCCCAATATTACACTTTGCTTTAAACCCCCCCTTCTCATAATACTATCACTATTCAGCCACATTATATAAGAAGGTAGTGGCAGGGTTAACAAATTGCAAGGGGAAACTGTCTGTTTTCCTTTTTCAGTCTGTTATGTTTCCATATTTTAGATTTTGGTGGTTTGATGGTTCAATGTGCGAGGTTTGAGTGTTTATGATTTGATCTGTCAGTACTTTAATCTATCAACACAAACACGCGCACACACACACACACACACATATATATATATATATATATATATATATATATATATATATATATATATATACTGTACAAACATAAAAAAAATATATATATATATATATATATATATATATATATATATATATATATATATATGAATATATGTGTGGGTCTACTTCAGAACAACGAAACCTCACAACACCGAAGACCAAAACACCGAGACCAAAACAACGAAACCCCACAACACCGAAAACCACGTAAGTATAACACACACAAAAAACATACACAAATACATACACAACTGCCCCAAACTACCAACCACACCAACTTACACTACAATGAGGGTCTGCACCCCCCCATACCCCCTACTTTAATATTCTATCTCTGAGATCGCACAAACAGACATACAAGGCAAACTCACACCCACACACTACAGTCCTTCACACACACACCACAGTCACAACACACACTTACACACAGCACTACCCCTCACAAATACACTTACACATGCATACTCACCCACAGCGGAACACCAAAAGCACTAAATCAAAATCCCGTAACACCGGGATTTTGAATTTCGCACTTTTCGGTGTTCTGCAGTTTCATTGTTTTGGTCTCCTTCAAAACACTTTCGATGTTCTGGTCTTTCGGTGTTTTGAAGGAGACCCATATATATATATATATATATATATATATATATATATATATATATATATATATATATATATGGGCCCCATTCAGTACACCGACATGCCAGAAGGTCGACACTCTAAAGAAGGAGAAGAGAAGACCGACGACGCAGATGATCGACAAGGTGAGATCCCGACGGACGAAACACCGACATGGGAAGGAGTGAGCGCGACTCGGTAAGTGTGTGATAGAGTGAGGGATTTAGTGTTAGGGAGCGGACAGGTAAGTGTGGGATAGTGAGGGACTGTAGTTTTAGGGGCGGGTTAAGTGAGTTAGGGTTAGGGTGCGGGTAGGGTGAGTGTGCTTAGGGCGGTAGGGTGAGTGTGCGATAGTGACGGACTATATGTTTAAGGGTGGGTTAAGTTTAGGGTTAGGGTGCAGGTTGGGTATGTGTGCGATAGTGACGGACTGTAGGTTTAGGGGTGGGTTAAGTGAGTTAGGGTTAGGGTGTGGGTAGGGTGAGTGTGCGATATTGACGGACTATATGTTTGAGGGTGGGTTAAGTGAGTTAGGGTTAGGTGCGGTAGGGTAAGTGTGCATTGTGTCGGACCTTAGGGTTAGGGTTTGGGTTAAGGTTAGTGCATGTATAGTTGTGTGTAATGTGTAGTTTACGTTTTGTGTGTCGGTGTTTTGGGTGTCGGTGTTATGGTGTTCGGTTTTGTGCGTTGTCGGTATTGTGTGTTGTCGGTCTTTTGGTGTCAGTGTTTTGGGTGTCGACTTTGTGGCATGTCGGTGTTGTGATAGGGATCCATATACACATATATATATATATATATATATATATATATATATATATATACATATATATATATATATATATATATATATATATATATATATATATATACATATATAGTATTGTGCATCGTATTGTACATCAAATGGACAAATGATTGATGCCCGCAACTTTGATGCATAAATGTCAACAAGCTATTCTGCATGCTCCAATGATTAATGACCGAGCTTACAAAATAAAAAGCAAGTGTTTTTGCAGAGTAGCAAACCAATCTGCACCCCCCAATTACATATATTAACTCCAAAATTGCACAATCTACAGGGAATTGACATATTCCTCTAACCAAGGATAGTTGATCTTGCACACCTGTTAGCCCTTTGTTTCTGTTGATCAAACAGATGCCTACTTTTGCGCATTTTACATAAGGGTGTTCTATAATGCAAGGAAAACACCCAATGTTGACTGAAAAAATATTGACTGCATAAGGTCAAAAACATGGAACTTCACCCCCTTTTACACATGCACTGAGAAACAGCCTGAGTGCATGCAAAAGCTAATTTCTGAAAGATGTATAAAAGCCCCCATGCACCACCTACACACCTGCTAATTAAATATACTAACTTCAAGAAAGCTCAATGCCAAAAAGTGTATTGTCATCCCCTTTGGTAAAAACTCTGTACCCATGAACTACCACATAGCTGGTAGTCTATTTAATGCTGAAAATGTGATAAGAGACCTTGGGACACAGGTGGACAGTAGTCTCTCCTTTGATAATCACATTAGCACAGTGGTCAGGAAATCCTTCTGCATGGCTCATCTCATCACAAAAGGATTCTCATCCAGAAAAAAAGAGGTCATTGTTCCCCTCTACTCATCACTCATTAGACCCATTATAGAGTACAATGCCCCTTTTGGTATGTACCTCACAAGACATCTACAACAACTGGAAAGACCACAGAAATACCTCACAAAGAGGATTACTGGCCTCAAACAGATGCCCTATGCAGACCGTCTCAAAAAACTACAGCTTTACTCCATCGCATATTGCCTACTCAGGGGCGATCTCTGCCTAACATACAAAACTATGTCAAACCCAGAGCTGTTGGACATGCTCCACTTAAAGAAATCCCAATCCCTCCGAGCTACTCGCTCTAGGGACCTAAACCTTGTCACCACAATAAACAGAACATGCTGGAGGGATAGATTCCTGTCCCAGAGACTTCCCATACTCTGGAACAGACTACCTATCTATGTCAAACAGAGCTCCTCATTAGCACTCTTCAAGAAAAATCTTGATGATTGGATGGGAAATGGGAAATTCACCCCAGGGATCACTTCTGTGGCTCTGCTCAACAGGGGCACTGGAAAATAATTTTCTTGGGTGGCAAAAGCCAGTGTACATTTTTTGGCTAGGCTTATATAGGCCCTAGGGCCAATAGCCTAGTACCTACCTATGAACCTATAAGATCATATAAACACTGCATAAGGGCATATTCCTCACCCCTGGAAATTGTGTAATTTTGTACATCTGTTGATCAATTGCTTAGCTGTCTGTTAGTGGTCGACTAAACAGCTGGCAACCACACACAGACTCCATTATACAGCACTGCCATATATATCTATATATATATCTATATATATATATATCTATATAGCGACGATCAGAAGGTCGAAGTGGGTTTGGTCGAACCCACTTCAGTCGAAGTTAGGAGGCCGAATGGCAACAATGTTGAACCTGACATTGTCGAAGTACAAATCTCGCCTCCCATTTCGACCCATGTTAAAGCCTGTTCCGAGGTTTATGGTGAGTCATATTTCGACAATGTTGGAATTCGACATTGTCGGTTTCACAGAAGTAGGTCGATGATCCCATCATTCAATGGGGTCGGGTTCAACCTTCTGATGGCAAACATATATATATATATATATATATATATATATATATATATATATATATATATACAGAGAGAGAGAGAGTTCCTCTGCATTTTGTTGAATGTACCTTTGGTTGACAAATGCAAGGGGCAGTAGAGATTGCTAAAAGTTCAGACAGTTAAACAATGGACATCTTAAAGGTATGATTTATTGAGACAGGTATGTGAGTTTGGAAGGGGTTGAGAGTGTTTGTGCATGTGCATGCATATTTTGAAGTGATTTGCTTCAGGTAAATTAAAATTTTTATTCGGTGATTTAAAAAAAAAACTGCTTCTGATCTTCTTTTTTGAGGCCAGTCCATTTGAATGTATTAGACAGGTTTCCAAATGTAAAGATTATTAGTGTGGCAAAAAAGTTAAAGTCAGATATAGGAACTGAAAACTTAGGCACATATATTGTAGTGTGTTTACTATATACACTGATATCAGGAAGAATAACACAGTTAAATATGTATAAATTCAGCAGCATCAGTAATCTGTATCTTACACATCTCATAAAAGCAATACAAGAGACAGCTCAAAAAAGTAATATAATCAACAGTTTATCTGCAGCGTATTATAACTTATTTAGCTGAAAAGGCATAGTAAAGGATTATAAGATAGAACTCTGTAAGAATGATTCTCATCCTTCAATAGATCAGCTTTAAAGCATTCTTGTGTTCCAAATGGTAAGATTACACTGTTTAACTGTGCTTTTCGTAATGGTGACAAAATAATCATCAAATGTATGAAAACTGGCAGGACACAATAACTGATTATGAGGATAAACAATTAAGGAATATTTTAGCCAGAAAAATATTTAAACTATTTGCAATTTAATTTTTCTTATAGATGGCAAGTTTGTTTATGAAAGATATTCTGCAGATTACTTCAAATTTGTTACTGAAAGAAAAACTATTTCAAACATCAACAAGCAAAATCCAACTGGAAAATGGCAAGCTTTATATTTTCTTAAAAGAAAGTAGATTAAAAAAGAATAAAGTCAAAGGTGAGAATTACAGACTGTGGTTACAGCGTCCTGTGCTAGACAAAAATTAACTGCAAATTTCTATTTTCCTACTTAGTTACCGACAGCCTCATCCTTGGTTTGAGCTGGACCACCTGGGTAGCTAACATCTCGTGCTATATCCCTGAACTTGATATTATTGGCAAATGCAGACTGCAAGCTCTTTTTCTCCATAACAGAAAGAATGCATAGGATTATCAGAAACTGAAGATACAGATACACTAGTACAAAAAAGGTAGCAAGGTACTTCCTGTTATAAACATGTTACAAAGTGCTTATATTTACAACTGTTTCATAAGAATCCGATATGACATTGGGCTGTGACATATTCCTCAAGTCTTTGCCAATGAACTGTAATTTTACTGATAGTGATACAGATAGCAGAACACAGATTGTCTAGCAGTATTATTCAGGAAAGATCAGATGCAGGGACTACCTGGTAAAGATTTATTCAGCTACATGAGGTCATTAAATATTTCTTAACAGCAAGCAAAACATTAGCAAATGATAAGAATTAAAATGATTAGTAGTGTACAAAATAACAGTACAGAAAACAATGCAGCAGCATTAGGAGGATAGAATAGAATGGAGTGTCCATAAGCAGCAAGGCCTTCAACTTGGCCTTACACAAGAGCCTACTAGGAAAACTGGAGGGACTGGAGGTAGGATCATGACTTAAAAAATTGATTGCTGCATGTCTGAATGTTAGGACACTGACTTCTGTGGTGAGATGAGGGGAAAAGCAGGAAGAGAAGATTTGTAACATATTTAATGCACTTAAATGGCAGACTGGATAGGCTTATTGTCACATTCTGCCAACAAGCACGTTATGCAATGAAGTAACCACACTAACACTTGAATTGTGAAGGGTATAAAGCATGAACTACAGAAGGCCAGACCAGTTTGAGAAAATGTGTACATCAGCTGGATTCAACTCAGTAAAATTAGAGCAAATATGAAACAAAAATTAGATTGTCACACTACCCAAAACAAACACTTTCCAAATAAAAACTAGCTTAAATTAACAGCAGATACATGACAGAAAAGTGATAGTGAAATATAGGAACTGAAAACTAAGTTTTGGCGTGTATACTATATACATCGATATGCAAAGAATTAAACCAGAAACAGAAGTGCACTAGGCAAACATAAACATGCTTATAAATTTAGCAGCATCGATCAGCACAGTGAATGAAGGAGTTTACACTCATTTAAAGGCAAGCTCTAGAATAAAAACTTGCAAATACAGACATATACTTACATATAAAACCATGACATTAACTGGAATGCTAGCAGATAAAACTGAATTCAGTTCAGTAAATCAATGTGAGTGTGACCGAGGGAAAGTCTAAAGAAAAATCATCATGGAGCAAACATTATATCTGGAATTCACAAATAAATATATATTTGGAATTCCCAAAAAAAAAAAAAAAGAGAGAGAGAGAGAGAGAGAGAGAGAGAGAGAGAGAGAGAGAGAGAGAGAGAGAGAGAGAGAGAGACAGAGACAGAGACAGAGAGAGAGAGAGAGAGATTTTTTTGCTTGTTTTTTCAGGAGGCAATCTACCCAACATCCCAGTGTGTGAGGAGCTGTACCCTTATACTACTTCACATTGATAGATTAGTTCCATCATTCTGCGAGCATGGAGCAAGAGTAAACACATAACAAAAAAAATCAAAAAAAAAAAATCACTAATAATACACTCATTTAAGTAGCTGTTACAAGCACTACATGATTTCACAAAATTCGTACAAACAAAAACACAGATGGGACAAAAGTCACATCATGCAAGCCAAAGGTTCTTTACTCCTCAGTTATCCCACAGTAAGAGCTCTAGATGTTTTTCATCTCATAAAACCAATTCAAGAGATAATTCCAAAAAGTAATAGACTAGAAAGTTTACCTACCAAAATATTTTAACTTAAATAAACAGCTAAATTAAAGGACTATGAGGTGAAACCCTTTAAGAAGTATTCACACCCTCCATTACGTTATCATCAGATAATATGTTGCATTCCATTTGAGGGAAAGTCTAAGAAAGAACTGAACAAAATGGAAAAAAAATGAACATAACAGAAAATATGACAGAATGAAATCCAAGGTACTATTAACTGATTACACTATCATAACCAAAACAACCAGATCACTAGCTCAAATTAGAATATGTAATGAAATGAGCAAAGCTAGCAAGGCAGCCTAAAATGGAAGACAGATATAATACAAACTACTAGAGCAACTGTGTTTACTAAACTGGATTTAAAGTTCAGGATGCTGTTAACTTGAATAATAATTTAAGACTAGAAAAAACACTAAAGTTTTAAAACACATACACCTCAGGTGTTCCAATACCCTAATATTTGGCATAAATGCAGCAGATGAACTATTTTGAAATATAATTCAATAGATGCCATAAGGCATCTTAAAAGACAGAGGCCTATATTCATAGTCAGTTATGCAAATGCGCTGAGGGTATCTGCAATGATCCTGGATAAGTACAGCTGAGCTGTAATTCATTGAGGCTATTTATGCCAATATACTGTGACCATGAATATGCTTATGCAAATGTGCAAATAGTGAGATGTAAATGAGGAGGGATGTAAATCTTCATATGCTAATGAGGCATGCTTTACACCATTTGCAATTCATTGTGATATTTTCCTGCTTTTCTATGCTGGTCGCAGATGTGCTATATAAAGTGAAGCTTTGCTAAATCTGTCAGAGCTGCAATTGGTGAAAATGCTGTCACTTGCTGCTAGCTTTGCTATTTCTATACCTGAGTTACTTGTCTTGGCTGGACCAAAGCAGTTTGCACCCAGCAGTGCTTACAGACAAAGAAGGCAAAAATATAAGTAAAGGATTACTCATTATAACTTGGATAATCAGAAAATTGTTGATAGGTTATGAGTGTACAGGGACATTATAAGGATAATAGTGGGTATATTTGAGCCCCATTGGGGCACCAGAAGAATAAGTGGATTTCATGTCCCTGTGGATACCAAGGTATGTATAACCCTCATTATACTTGCTACAGGGACCTTCTAGAAACTGACTGGGCACGCTATGGGGATCTCACAGGCTTCTGCTTCAAGGATACTGCATCAGTTCCTGGATGCACTTTTGGGATGTGTGGATCAGTGCGTAATTCCTGATGTCACCTCAAGACCAAGCCAGGACTATGGATGCCTTTTATGTGCTGGCACATTTTGCTGAGGTACTTGGTGCAATAGGTTGCACCCATGTTGCAATTAGGGCACTTCCTGGTCCTTGAAGGAAGTGGCACTGCAATAGGAAGGACTACTATTCTATCAATTAACAGGTAGTATGTGATGCATGGGGTGAATCAACAATATGTCTGCCCAGAATTCTGGCAGTGCACATGATTCCCATATATGGCAACTTGCTCACTCTACCATCTGTTCCTGCATGGTAAGTTGCCCAGTGGTCATCTTGTTAGTAAGTGGAAAATATTTTGTATTATCTTGTATTTAAGTAGTTATTCACATTAAAATGTATTGCTGAATACATTGTTTTTGTTTTGTCCTCCCCCACTTTCTCTCTCTCTCTCCTCTCTCTCTTTTTTATTTCAGCTTTTGCTGGATATTCACTGGTGCCATGGCTCATGACACCAATGAGAAATGTAAGTGGAAATGCAGAGGAGACTTAACACATCCCTGTCCCTGACCTGTATTGGCATCAAGAGGGTCTTTTGGCTACTAAACAGCAGTTTCAAGTGGCTGGATGAGTCTAGGGCTGCCCTCCAGTATAGCCAAGCTATTGCATGCACTTTGTTTACTTTATGTTGCATTCTGCATAACATAATTATGCACCTGTCTGGTGGTGAAGTGACTCAATGCTGTCACTACTGTTCTCAGTTCCAGTCCCACTATGACTAATGATAACCAGCCAGCAGTAGATGTAAGGAACCCCATGCAGCAGGCTTGTGCATGGCATACGGCTGCATGGGTAAAGAGGCAGCGTCTAGTCCACAACTATGTACCATAACATTCAGGTTTGTGTTTCCATTATTGTAAAACCACATAGAATAAAACTGATGCATGCAGTGATATCTGTGTGCTATGCTGTGTGGTGCATGTCTGCTGTCACTGTTCATCTGACATTCTCTCTCATCTTAAAATATATTTTTATTACCTATTAGAAAATAATACTCATGTTACTGCCATTCCTGAGCTCTCACTGACTCATGTTCAGTAATGTTGAAGGCATCATATAGAAAATAATTCACATTGTTGTCTGCTTTCATGAATAACATCTGCTTTAATGCTTACTTAATTATACAAAAGTAATGAAAATTGTCAGTAGTGAAATGCTTCCTGAATTAATGCATTGCATATTTAAGGAAAATGAATTATACTGCTTTTTTATGTTATGTCATTTCTTCTTACATTAATTTAATGCTGTTATACACGATAAATTCTGACTTTAGGAAACTATCATCATTTGTGCAGTAGGGAGGATAAAGTGGCAGCAGTGTAAGATTACATGGCAGGGCACTTATTGTAATGTGTCATTTGCTTATGATATATTTCTCCTGAAATTTTTTGTGCATTTTTGTTTTGACATTTTAGGTACCTGCCACCTGTAGGAATGGCAATCCATGTTGCATTGCTTTTCTTATCTTTCATTGGTGATGAATATATTTGTTTTACAGGGATAAAATGCATACATTTGTAACCCCCCCAAACCCCCCATTCCAGTTAAACAGACAGCTGTGTCATTGAATCTGATTCACAGTAGTTCAAGAACAAATGAGTCATACATATCTGCTATAATTAGGCTATGTAGTGGTGCAAGTTGTTCTGAGGAGGGGCTACCATGAGAACTATTAGGTGAGTTGGTCTGATGTTGTGACCTACTTGATGCAGGTGATTCTGCTGACACTGATCTTAACAGTGCTTCATGACTGTGATTGTGACCTCAAATGTGAGGTTCTCTTAGGAGTAGATGAACGCTGACATGGTGTGAGTGAAAAGTGTTGTGCTTGTTCACTTTGACTACTGACATCACTATCCTGAGAAGCAATGGTATTATCATGTGATCACCCCCACCCACATGTCCAGACAGTACCCCATCCTCTGCCCCTCACAAGCCTGACTCCAGCTTGATTCTGGTATGTCCTAACTAGTGTATGAATGGAGGCAGCCACTGAAGCTTGGTTTGCCACCAATACTAAGCACCAGTGTGATCATGGAATTATCCATGCTCCCTGCCATTTCAAAGTAGTGCTGGAAATTACACATACCCTGAAGGACTCTGGCCATTTCCATATGACTATGGTAGGATTCTGAGGTCCCACAATATCACTGCACATTTATTATTGGGCAGTCAATGCTTTAAGTATTTCTTGAGATAGTTGTAAGAAATTCCTGCATCTGGCTCCCCTTTGCAAAAGTGCCACTGTGGGCACTCTGGTCTGTAAATGTCTGCCATAATCCTCAAAGTGTTCTTCTAGGTTTAGAGATATTGTGTAGAGGTGCAGTGGTGTTCCTCTGGAACAGTCGCTAATGCTATGTCAGTTTGAGCTTGACCTTGTCTCACACTGTCACTTTCTGCAGAGTTACTAACTTGTTGTGGGGTGAGAGATCCTGCCATTAAACTTGGGGGCTGCCTGCCACTTTCCTCAGGCTGCCTCATAAATCTAACTAAGTTATCATCATCAGCAGAAACAGCAGCAGCAACAGACATTCTGCTACGGATATTATCCAAATGTATCAGTATAGCTGAACTGTTTCTGATTCTGATCCTGTACAAAATTATTTGAAAACATTAATAATAATGCAATAGTATACAGTAAAGTATGCTTACAACAGGGGAGTGGGTCACTTACCATGCAAACTGCCTTCTTTTGATGTACAAGGTTCACCTAATAATAATTAATCGTAACATGTTTAATTACATTGTTCCTTTTAAGCAATCATTCAGTTCTCTGTATATAAATATGTTCTACGGATTTTAAACCAACCTTCATGAGCAGATGAGTGTTGTTGCTGCTGCAGGCATTGGTACAATGGAGCAATGTCCACACCACCTCTAATTATTCCTGTTACACCATTTTCTGTGTCATAGTCACCCCCATGGATAGATAGAAGTTATTGCTCATTGGAGTTACTGAATACGATTGGAGGCCTCACTGTAGTGATATGGGAAATTGCATTCTGGGTGGTCTTGCTTCTAGCATGTCTTACTATATCATTTGTACTTTACTTGCACTGTGCCGGTGCTCATTTTCTGCCACTCACTGCATTCATTTCAACCTGACTCCAGACCTTGTTCCTCTCAGCTTGTCTGGGTCTCCCTTGACCAAAAAGACATTTCTCGTATATTCTAAGTGCTGCCATGAGGACACAGTTTTCTTCATGGTTGAAGTTATTCTTTATCTGCTTTGATCCCTTATTTTCCATCATTACTACATGTGAAAAGACAGGGCCACAATCAGAAAGTGTGACAATAGTGCTTGGATGTAATCAGCTTACAAAACACTGACCAGGCCTTCCTGCCACCCACATTAAATAAAAATGTTACTTAACACAAACCATACAATTATATTGAGAAATCTCAATATAGTAATGTGAAATTACGGGTCTATATTAAATCAGCGAATGCTTAAAAAAGTGAATGCTGATTTAGCGACCCCATGTAAGCAAAAGATTACAGTCCCGAACACTTAGAACAGTGACTTTTTTCCCAGGGAAAAAAAAAACGCTGTTCCGCAAAAAAAAAAAAAATTTTAATTAAAACTTCAAAACATTACATAAACTGGGGGGCTTTCCCCCCACACCTTCCTACTTAAATATACCAACTCTGAGATCTCAATACAGTGAAGAAAATGGCGAAGTAACGGAGGCAGTCAAGCGATTTCTTTCCTAGGGAAAGAAATTGTTTACATGCCATTTCACTATTTTGCTGTTTTGTGTTTTCACGTTCGATCAAGACACATTCAAAGGATTGTGTCTTTGATTATATAATAGGAACCTGAAATTACAATATGTTAACTATAGTTCATTCAGGTCTTGAATGCAATCATTTTTGATGCAAAAAGCATCCTTGCCCAATCTTCTGCCATTGTCATATGCTGATAATACTGCCATTTTTAATTCCTTATTATCACTCCAACAAATATCAAATTCTTCACAAACGCCTGTTAATATCTTTAGCACAGCAGAACTTCTGTAGTAAATTATGGCATTTGTACCCATGTATGCACAATCAGTAAATTACTGCAGAGCAATGATTATTTTCTGTCATCAGCAATCATTTCCACTGCTGCTATCATGAAACCCAAATTCAGAATGTCATAAATCTATCAATTAGCGTTATCATAACATGCAAATACATGTAAGTTCATTACAAATGACCCGTAATTCAATAATAAAATAATATTTTAATTGTTTCTAATTAAATTATAGCATTTTTAAAACCATTTCCTTACTGTAGTAAGTCTTGCCACCTATCTCAGCTATTATTGACTTAATATGTCAGTGCTCAACTTATTGGTGAATGTTCAGGGCCCTTTACATGTTATATGTGAATTAGGCTAATGTACAGCCATCTGTATGAATTGTAGTAGTACACAAACATGTCCTGAGATATATCAACACATTTTGACATTTTGTCCATCATGACTATGCGGTCACAGTAACAAGATCGAATTTCAGACTGACATGGATGCATTGTTGATAGCTCACAGTCTGTAGTGCTCCCCAGCTGTCCTAAGTTTGCTTCAGGAACTTGCAAATGGCCCTAGACTAGCCAAAATCAGAATGTAGTTAAAAAAATGGAATCATCTAAATGTCAAGCTTACTCCAATCTGAAATGTAATTCCCACCCATCCAACATTGAGTGTCACACCCTAGCACTACAAACAAATCATAACTTCCTAAAACATAAAAATAACAGAAAGAGTGACATTTATCCCCCCCACCAAAAAAAAAAAAAAAAAAAAAAAAAATCTGCTGTACTACATGAGACATACTGGTGTGAGGGTAAAAAATAAATAACCTTTACCATTAATCGTTATCAATTCAAATTATTAATCATATATTTCCATTTTATTCAAGCATAGAAGGGAAAGCTAACTGCTTTCCTTTATGAAAAAAAAAGTGGCAAAGCAGTTTGGGTTAAACCAAACTTGCCCATAATATCAATAGTTGTAGTACCCCTGTAATAAAAAAAGGTTTGCTTAAGGTAATGTCACACCCAACAGGGCATTGTTTTAACCCTGCTTAATACAGCCCTCACCATACTTTCCTCATTGTTGTTCTGACACTTTGAAAGATGGCAGCACCTGTGAAGGCATGAGGCTGTGCTCCTAGCTGGTCCGATAGACCACGATAATGCTCTGCGTATGCTCTACCTTCTCAATGATTCATACACACAGTGTAGAAACACAGTATGAGAAAGAAAAAAACAATATCTGGCAGGAGATGGGTGAATACCTGTCAACCCTGACAGGTATAACCCACTCTAGACATCAGTGTCATCACCGTTACAGTGATTTGCAGAAGTGTAGCTCTGACCAGCTGGCCAAGTGGGTAGTCCAATTAGCAGTGAGAAGGGCACAGTTCTATAGTAAGTAAAACAAAAATGTGTTTCTTAAATCAATCATATTAAAGATAAAAAAAAAAACAGTTTAACAAGTTTGCATAAGCAGAGGTATTTTCTAAGAAAGATATGGGTACTTGAAAATATTACTTGTAATGCTATTATGAAACATAGAGGAAATCATGAACATGCTTGTAACAACACAAGCACCTTTTTAAAAGAGATGTACATGAATAATGTGTTAAGAGATTTTAGTAATGTATACAAATGTGACATAAGTTTATTAAAATGATAATCTGTACATGTAGCTCTGTAAACCATGCACTGGATTACAAGAAGAAATATGTATTAATGGATTTATAAATAATGAAATTAAAATTACTATTACACGTTTAATATTTATTACCATTTCATAAAATGACTTAATAGTTACATTGCATAAATACAGCTTTGTGTAGGCCAGAGAAATATAACTTGGACAGTTCCTTAACACAGTTGTTTGTTCATAAGTATTTCTACATGTATGTACAACATGGCTGAAGTCTGAGACACCACACCCAAGTTGGAGTGGAGGTTGGGGATGGGGGTTGCTGTGCCAAGTGAATTACCAGCACAAACTTTACCGAGAAATGTTGTTTTACGTACACATTACCTATCATATCAGACACATTTGTACAGCAAAGGCAATGCAGACTTCCATGAATTGCTACATTTCTGTGTTTGTGAATTAGTTATACCTGAACATACTGTTACATGCACAGCATAGTATTTTGAAAATAACATTCATTTCCAGGGATGTAGAAAGTTTTTTTTTCAGTTTGTACCTTAAGGTCTGGTACTGCTACCCACCCCTTGCATCCATGTTGCCCTGCGAAAATGTAATTCACGGTCCCTCTTAACTGACATTTAGTAGCAGTGATTCACTGCAACAAGCCTTTGTAACACATGCCGCTTCAAATCCCTGAGGAGCAGGCTGGGCATGTACTCCCAAGCAAGGGACACATCACCCTCTGCCTGTCCAGGGACATCCTCACAGGGGTGGGGTGGAGCCATTACTCTAGCAGACACTACGTCATATGGAGCCTGGCAAGACTCACTTAAAGGGGGCTTCTGAGACTGGTAGAGGACATACTGGTGGAGGTTGTGGCTAGGAGAATTCAACCAGGTGAGGCCTGTCTTCAGCATGTAGAAGACACGCTCTCCCAGTTGGTGCCCATCACTACACCAGTACAGGCCCCTAGCCACTTAACATCAAGGTCCTCCACTGCAACACCATCTGTCAGTGAACATGTTTGAGGCTGTGTGGACTGCCATTCCAGCTGGTATTTTTACAGCTGTTCCTCCCTTATCCGTTCTCCTACATGCTCTTACCGACAGTATTCCCACCCACAGTATCCTCTCAAAAAAAAAAAAACTGAAAAAAATAGGGGGTCCATCTCTCAGCAAAAACATAGTGGTCATCCTCTCCCAACTCCTCCAGCACCAGCCCTCTTAATGTTTCTCTTCTGTGTTCTCCTGTTTGTTTGGCCTCCCCTTTTTCACTCTTTCCTATCTCCCCCTTTCTGTTCTTTAATGAAAACATCAGGGTGTCCACAAAATGATACCCTCATATAAAATACTATAAACTCGTATTCTTTAAAAAAAAATAAATAAATAAGCACTGTGCAGTCCATAGATTTCCTTAAATATTTTAAGTGTGGCTGTGTTCAAACACACTCACCTGTGATATGCAAAAAAAGTTACATGAACCATCAGGCTTTGGCAAAGTAATTCACGGCTTTGTAATGGTGACGTCTGCACAATTTACGCTTTTGTGAGGACTGGGCATGTTTTCAAAAAATGCTTTGCTTTTCTGTATTCATCGTACATGACTTTTGCTGACCTTATTTGCATATCTGTGTACTACTGCTATTAGCAGATAAATGTAAGTTATTTGTGAAGCCCGAGACTATGAATACCTGCCATACACTACAATGATAAGTAAACCAAACCAAATGGATAGCGTGCTCAAAAATAAACCAAGAAACTGAGAAAAGCACACTCAGATGAGCCGAAACCAAGTCCACTCCCTGGTTCCTGTACTAAAGTTAAGGGCAGCTAAGTTACAGCAATGGGAATAAAGAAATAGATTTATTGGTAACATCAGGTAATAGCTGCAAACTTTTATGGTTTCTTTATTATTCTTTTAATATGTCTTCACACAGTTTTTTTAATCATAATTTTTGTATCATAATTTATTAAAGGCTTGACAGTTTAGAGAATATGGTTTATAATATGTGTTTTTAGTGCATTATTTTACATACAATACATATAAAATTCTATGTTGTTCATACATATTTATATTTTTAATATTTGGTATAAGTTTTTAATATTTGGTACAAATTGTTTAATTTTTTTAATATTTGGTATATATTGTTTAATTGATTAATTGATACATGGTTTTGTGGGGTATGGGATTGTATAAATACGCTGTATGTGGTTGGTACACTTTTAACTGATGATGTTTCTGTAAAGAAGAAAACGCAGGGATTCAGTTAAGCGTTCTTGTCCTTTTTTTTAATGTGGATTTGTGATTAATAAACTGTGAGTGGACTTGGTTTTGGCTCATCTGAGTGTGCTTTTCTCAGTTTCTTGGTTTATTTCTGAGCACGCTATCCATTTGGTTTGGTTTACTTGTCTTTTTTATGGAGATGGATGGGCTTTCCGAGTCCACCGTGGAAGAAAGAACAAGAGGAGGGGAAATGGGTGAAATCCACAAGCTGGTTGGTCAACTGACCCAGCTTGTGGACTTACTGACTCCCATCTGCAAATCAGTTGTTGTTTTGGCCTTTCAATCACTTTTGTCGAGTAACCAGGAAACAAACCAGGAAAGGAATCATGGAGGGTGTTCGGAACGAATGCACAATAGAACATTCGATGTAAATGGAGTAAATGATCATAACGAGAGTCATACAGTACACTTTGACAATTTTCCCTACATTTTAACAAGTGGGCAAGCGGAACGGGGAAACAGAAATGGTTTAAATGGTTTTACGGACAATTGGAACACCAACGAAAAAGGTGACTGTTCTACTTCTTTACAGAATGGGGTTTTGGACTTTGGTTTTATTTTAAATCAAAAATACATGTTTTTAAACGGACAAACAATTAATAATGTTAATACTGATACACAGTAATAATATACGAAAGCTGGATGATTACTTGTTCAAATACAAAATGTTGGAGTTGGATAAACAGTATTTGAAGCGTTGTATTGAATTGTAAATTGCAGCCAAGGGCTTAAGGATATGTAAATATCCTAATAATGTAAAAGATGGATCTACATTCCACAAAGAGCTTATTTTTATTTTTGACAAGTGTGGGACAGATGTGATGAGGGCTAGTATACATAATGAGGATGAGATGAAACATTTATTTAATATAACTGAGTGTACCAACCAAAGCATAATTAATGACCTGACATTTTCTATTGAGGGGGAAAAAAGTAAATCCTTTGACATTATATAAAAGATTGAGACTAAGTGTAAAGGGGTATTCAATAGAAAAATGGAGTCAGTGGAAAGGGATTTAAAAGAATACAAGGACAACACCAATTACCCCAAGCCAAGAGTAGTTAGGAAGCATTGGGGAAATTATGAAAGGGAAGACAGAAGTTACAACAGGGAAAGTGAAACAAGGTTTGAAGCCCCCCCAAACCAGGCACAAAGAGATGGTTGCATACAATCTAGGGGACCCTTTGGATTTTCCTTATCTCCGGAGGTCAGAGTGAATATGGAACAAGGGTCCGATTCATTACAATGCTGCAACTGGAGAGAGGATCACAGGGTTCCTTAGAGATAGAACAGAGTGGGGGGATGTTAATGGGGGATGTTAGGATTAATGGGAATGTTTTCAATTTCAATGGCTTCAACAGTTTCAACTACAGCAATGTGGATGTACAGAAAAGTCACTTTAATTTATTGTCTAAAGATTTTAAGTTTATACCAAGAAGAAAGGTTGATATTGGCAATGTAATATTGGATTTTAAACTATTTATTAGAAAGTAAAACCTTCAACTGATGTTCAACAATGTAACGCCAAACAATTTGTCTAGATATGGATTGGTTAGGAAAAGTGCTTACAATCCTCCTTTGCACCCACAGTTAAGTAATTCTGAGAATATGATAGAAAACGAATTGAGACAAGTATTGAAGGAGAAAGTACAGTTGTGTACACTTACCATAAATGTAGATGTTCGAGTGTCTTCACTGTTGCAGTCATGACTGTAGGGTTCTCCCCTGCCGGCAGGCAGTCCTCAGTCGGCCAGAATCCCAAAGTCTGGGTCCGGCGTCGGCTGTTCAGCCATGCTCCCTGACGTCAGAGTGCCAGGAGTACAAAGCTGACAGCCGACGCCATGTTCTCCAGTTTTTCTTGCCCCAGATGTCAGGAGTTCCAAAATGAGTAAGGTCCCATACCCTTTGCAAATACACCTCAGAAGAAGGGAGAAAAAAGGAACCCCACAAAAGAAAAAATAAGAGGGACAGGAGGGAGGGAAACCCAGACTGCAACAGTGAAGACACTCGAACATCTACATTTATGGTAAGTGTACACAACTGTACTATGTTCATCGTGTTTCACTGTTGCAGTCATGACTGTAGGGTAGAATCCCAAAGCAGAATGAAAGGGAGGTGGTCATAAAGTAGAGGGGGTGGCTATAAGGCCCTGCAAGACTGCAGAAGCAAAGCCTGCCCTAGACTTAGAGTAGAGAGGTAGATTGTAGTGCTTGGAAAAAGTATGCACTGAACTCCAAGTTGCAGCTTCCAAAATGTCTTTGGTAGGAACTCCCCTGAGGAAGGCAGCTGAAGTGGCAGCAGCTCTGGTAGCATGAGTCCTTATACTCCCTGGGATTTGCTTTCCATGGTGTGAATAGCAAAATCTGATTCCATGAGCAATCCATTTAGAAATGGTCTGTTTTGAAATGGCTTTACCTTGGGAACTTGAAGCATAAGAAAAACAATTGCTCTGGTTTCCTGATGTCCTTGGTTCTGTCCAGGTAAAAACATAGTTGTCTGTGTACATCCAAGGAATGTAAGATCCTTTCCCCTTTATTTTGAGGAGTGGGGAAAAAAGTTGGCAAGTGAATAGTTTGATTTAAAGCCACTTTGGAAACCACCTTAGGCATGAAAGTCGGATTAGTCCTTAAAGACACCCTGTCTTGATGAAAAATAATATAAGGTTCCACAGCCATAAGAGCTTGCAACTCTGAAACTCTCCTGGCAGAGGTCAGAGCTAATAGGATGGCTGTCTTCCAAGATAAAAACTTGATGTCAGATGTGGCAGCAGGCTCAAAAGGAGGTAAGGTGAGCTTTTTCAAAACATAGTTGAGATCCCAAGCAGGAATGGGAGGAGATCTAGGGGGCCTTAAGTTCTTAGCTCCTCTGAGAAACTGTCTCATGAGCTGGTGGGAAAAGATTGGAGGGTCTGTATTATAATGAGCAGAAATAGCAGAGGCATGTATCTTTATGGAAGAGAAAGAGAGACCCTTATGTAAGAGGTCTGTCAGGTAAAGTAAAATCAGAGGAATGTTAGGAATAAGAGGATCGGAATCCTGAGCCTGCATCCAGGAACAAAATATTTTCCATTTTCCTGCATAAGATTTTCTAGTGCTAGGATGTCTGGCTTCTAAAATGACATCCATAACCTGCTTGGGTAGGAGAGAATGAATCAAAGACCCTGGATTAACCAGGCCGCCAGGCTGAGAGTTTTGACATGGGAGTGTAGAACCTAACCCTGGTGTTGGAACAGAAGGTTCGGAGTCTATGGTAAAACCCAAGGGGGCTCCAGACAAAGGTTTTTCAGTGTTGGGTACCAAAACTGTCGAGGCCAATTTGGGGCCAGCAAGATTATCATCTTGGGCTTGTCCTGTTTGATCTTTAATAATACCCATGGAAGAAGAGGAAGAGGTGGAAAGGCATATCCCGAGAGGTTTCTCCAACTGAATGATAGTGCATTCACTTTCCAAGCTTGTTCGTGGAAAGTCCTGGTGCAAAAAATCTGTAGTTGATGATTGAGGTGGGATGCAAAGTGGTCTATGTGAGGACATCCCCAGACTGCCGTAATCATCTTGAATATTTCGGTGTCCAGCATCCATTTGTGTGGGTCCGAAAGGTTTCTGCTCAGACTGTCTGCCAGGAAGTTTTGCTTCCCTGGTAGAAACTGTGCTTGAAAATCCAGATTGCAAGCTAGAGCTGTGTTCTAAAGATCCATGGCTAGTCTGCAAAGGGGATAGGACTGAGATCCCCCTTGCTTGTTTATGTACCACATAACTGTGGTGTTGTCTGTCCATATCAGTAGTTGTCCTGGTTGTAGAAGATTCCTGAAGGCCAATAGAGCTTTCTGAACGGCTAACATTTCCTTTAAATTGATATGCAGGTGCTTCTGATCCTTTGTCCAAAGGCCCTGCAGACAGTTACCCTGAAAATGGGCTCCCCATGCATAATCTGAGGCATCCATGGTTAGTATCTGAGTGGCAGGAGGCAGACAGAAGGGTTTTCCTTTGTTTAGAGTTCATGCCTTGGACCACAAAAGGAATTATTTTTGAAGACAAGGCAGGACGGAGATCAGTATGTCTAAACTGTGGCAATGCTGAGACCATACACTTTTTAGGTACCACTGTATTTTCCTCATATGTAGTCTTGCATATGGTACGAGAAGGATGCAGGAGGCCATGTAACCCAGAGCCTGCAGGAATCTCCTTGCAGATAGCTGAGTTAAAGTTGCCAAGGTTATGAGAGTTGAAGCCAGCTGTAATTGTTTTTCATATGTCAGAAATGCCATCTGGGTTGTTGTGTTTAGAGAAGCACCCAGAAAAATTATCTGTTGTGAGGGTGTCAAATTTGACTTTTTTATGTTTACAGTGAATCCCAGGAACTTGAGAAGATTCTGAACAAACTCTAGATGCTGGAGTAAGACATCCTTGCTGTCTGCCTGAATAAGACAGTCATCCAGATAAGGGTAAATTTGAATTCCCTTGAGTCTGCAGTAAGCTACTACTGGAGCCAGGCATTTGGTGAAGACCCTGGGCGCAGTAGACAATCCAAAGGGCAGCGCAGAGAATTGATAGCGCCTCGATCCGGCCTTGAACCTGAGGTATTTTCTGCGTTCCTGCCTGATGGGAATGTGTAAATATGCCTCCTTTAAATCCAAAGTTACCATCCATGCATTTTTTGTCAGCAATGGAAGTAGCTGCTGTAGAGTAAGCATCTTGAATTTTGGTATCTCTAGAAAAGTGTTCAAGACTGACAGATCCAGAATGGGTCTCCATGAATTTTGCTTCCTGGGGACTAGAAAGAGCCTTGAGTAGAAACCTTGTCCCATCTCTTAAAGTGGAACTAGTTCTATGGCTTTCATAGCCAAGAGAGCTTCCACCTGGTTTAAGGCCTCTGACCATTGATGTTTTGGAAGATCTGGCCATCCGCTTGGCCTTGGTAGGGTATGAAAATGGAATTTGTAACCTCTTGAAACCACATCCAGAACCCACTTGTCTTGGGTTATATGAGTCCAATTTAGGTGAAAAAAAGAAAGTTTTCCTCCGAGAGGGGCTTCCAGGCAAGAAGTTCCTGCAGCCCAACAGAGGGAGTCATTGAGTCTGTTTCCTAAGAGCTTGTGACCTGTCCTCTCCTCCCCTAGGGGTGGAGGCAGTCCACTGTCTTGGTCTATAAGAGGCTTGCATTTGAGGCCTTCCTCGGGAGCATCTGTATCTACCCCTCTGAGGCCTGTCTGAATTGGGAAAGGATCAGTTTTTTGTAGGCCACTTCCTACTAAATCTGGGTGGCTGTACTTGTAAGAAATCTTTAACTGTTTGATTGGATTTTGCCTTGTCCTCCATCTTTTTAATCACCTCTTCAGCTTTAGATCCAAACAAAACATTATGCTGAACAGGAGCATCCAATAATTTAGCTTTTACTTGATCTGGCAAATTTTGTTCCTTTAACCATGCATGCCTTCTAATTACTGTGCCAGAGGCAGCAGCCCTACAAGAAGCCTGCAAGGCATCAAATCCACAGTGTAAACCATGCTTCCCAACTTGTTCAGTGGCATGCATTAAGTCATGTAATTCCTTATCATCTGCACAGGCGGAAATGGAAGTTAGCTTTTGTTTTAAAACAGACAGGAGAAATTGCTGGTATTTCAGCATATGAAACTGACAGTTTAAAGCCCTAATAGATAAAGTAGCAGAAGTGTACACTTTTTTGCCCCATCTTTCTAAAGATCTGGAATCCTTCTCAGTGGGAATGGGGTTTTTAGCAGAAGTGGCCTTAATGCCCTTAGGACCTTGAGAAATGGTTTCAGGGTCAGCAGTAGGGTTCTTGTATAAAAACTGGTGGGAATCAGGAACCCTATAATATCTGTCTGGCTTAACAGGAGCTGGAGGAAAAGAGTCAGGAGTTAAGTTAACCTCCGAAAAAGCATCATCCACAATATCCAAAATAGGAGGAATAACCAGGGGTCTATGTTGGGGAAGAAGAAGAAAATCCTTTAGTCTTTTCTTAGATTCCAAATACTCCTGTCCTTCCCAGTGGAAATGTTCCCTCATTTCATGCAAAGTTTTCCCAAAAGAGAAATCCTCAGGGGGAGAAGCTGAAGGAATGGATTCCTCAGCATCAGAATCCTCATAAGTAGGGAAAGAATATTCCTGGTCAGAAGAAGAAACTGAAGAAACAGAAGCCTGATTAGAGGAGTCATAATAAACTTCCTGCCTTGGCCTTTTATCTGGAGGGGGATGTGAACCCCTAATCATAGTAAGTAAGTCCTCCGCCATCTTAAGTAACTGTTTCTGAGACTTGGGAGCTGGATCAGAAGAGGCCTGGGCTGCAGTCTTTGATTTGGAAGAAGTCTTTGCCTTTGTCTGTGGCTTTGCCTTTATTAGAAGCTGAGTAGGCCTGAAAACCCCTTCGGAAGCCGGTACCTGCACAGCGGCTCCGGACCCATCTGAAGGAGCATTGTTCGAAGGTCCTGCAACAGAAATATTCAAAGGCCTAGTTGGCTCCTCGTGGGAGTCTGTTTCGGCTATCGGTTCTGAAATGGCCGACGACAGGGGCTGCCAAAGCGCCTCACTGATGACGGCTGAACCTGAAGCTGGCTCTGCTTGTACGATATCATCTGATTTGGGCCTCGGAGGCTTGTCTTTGTCCTTGCGTCATTTGTGAACTCCGGTAGCCGGAACCGTATCCGACAACATTTTGTAATTAAAACGCCTACCGAAGTAATGAAATGCAAAATCGTACCTTCGTTTAATTGTACGTTGATTGAATCTAGCACAAAACCGACAACTAGCTATGTTGTGGTCAGGGCCTAAGCAAGGAATACAGTAAGAATGAAAATCCTTATGAGGTATTTGCTTCCCACATGAAATACAATTATTAACTTTTTCTGACATCAGACTGGAGCAAGAAAAAAGTTTCCCCAACGGGGTACTTAGCTTTGAGTAGGAGAAGAAAGTCTTCGGACTGAAGTTTATTTAGAAAAAATTGTCAGGAGTCAGCCGACCGGCACTTGCAAACTGCTATCACCACACAGCAAGAAAGACTGGAGAACATGGCGTTGGCTGTCAGCTTTGTACTCCTGGTGCTCTGATGTCAGGGAGCATGGCTGAACAGCCGACGCCGGACCCAGACTTTGGGATTCTGGCCGACCGAGGACTGCCTGCCGGCAGGGGAGAACCCTACAGTCATGACTGCAACAGTGAAACACGATGAACATCAGGGTTTACTCCAACTTATCAAAGGAAGAACTGAGTGTTCTTTATGAACTAAGGGATAACAGTTAAGTTAGGGTAATGAAGCTTGGCAAAGGGGGAGGAGTTGTCTTCATGGACAGGATTATGTATGATGGTAAAATGAATGACTTACTAAATGACAGTGCCAAATATTTAAGCGTGTCGATAAATGAACTCAACATTGCTTATAGAAAAATTGATGTTACTCTGAATGATCTTTTATTAGAAAGACTGACTGATGTGGACACCTACAATTTTCTATATGTACCAAAACCTGGGGTGCCTTCCATTTTTAGAATACCCAAAGTGCATAAGGATATTATAGATCCGTCGTTAAGAGTAATAGTATCAGCCTATCTATGACAGCTCCAGTAGCTAAATTTATTAATGTAAAACTAAAGTTTTTCATGACAGTTACAGGCTCTCTGAAAGATTCGTGGGACCTGTTGAAAGTTTTGAGTGATAATTTATACAATGAAAACATTATCTTTATTACTATTGACATTGTAAATTTGTTCTCTGCTATACCTCATGAATAGGGTTTATTATAGTTTGAGGAGATCTTAAGTGGCTATGACAGTTTGAATTTTAATGATTTTCATACGTGTTTTGGTTCTTATGGTTTTAGTTTTAAGAAACAATTTTATATTTTTTGAGGGTGAGTTTTTCCAACACTGTAGGGGTGTTGCTATGGGATCCCATTGTGCTCCCACTTATGTAAATATTATTTTATCACACTGGGAACAGAAATACATTTTTAATTCACAATATTAAAATTGTTGGAACTTTTACAGGCATTTTTTCTAAGATATCTGTATTTTTTGGACGGATACTGAGGAAAGGTTTTATGAGTTCTTTGACCATATATCAAGTACCACTAGCTGTTTAAGATTTTCATACGAGGTTAGGGGTGATAAAATTAATTATTGGATATTAACATTTCTAAGGATAATGGCAGATTTAAATCTAGAGTGTTTAGAAAAAAGTACTTTTTGGAATTCCTACTTGCATTATAATAGTGCACATCCGTTCTATCAAAAAAGAGACTTGGTGAAAGGAAAATTCGTCCAAATAAATAGAATGACATCAAATAATGATGATTTTGAAATGGGTGCCTGAACTTGTTTAATATGTTTAAGGTAAGGGGTTACCCTGAAGGTTTGTTACGACAGGTTCATGAGGAAGTATTAGAAGGAAGGAATACTAGGTTTGCCCCCATACTAGATGAAGGTATGACTTTAGTAGACTGTTCTGAGACCAAGGAATTAATGAATAATGGCTATGAAGGAGACTTGGTTATTAAATATGACAGAGATGTACAAGTAGTTAGGGATGTAATAGAAAAGGAGTGGCAGAAGTTTTCTAACATCTCTGACTTAAGCTTTATCTTTGACAAACCTTTAAAATGGACTTACAAGAAAGATTCGAACATTACAAATATGTTGGAAAATAGAAGAGTTAACACTACTGGAAAAAATAGAAAGAAAAAGGATACTTATAAGTGTGGTTGTTGTCAGCAATGCCTCAGTATAAGGGAAGGTGACAGCCTACACTTAATGGCTAAGAATAGAATTTTAAATAGTACAGACCATGCGAATTGCAATACCAGTGGGTTAGTATACATTGATACATGTAAAAAAATGTCCAGCCTTTTATTTAGAAAAACAGAGAGAAAGCTTAAGTCCAGAATTTATGAACATAATTATGATATTAGGAAAAGGAATCAGACAAATACACTGTACAAACACACACTGATTTGTGATGGGACAGATTTTAATTTAGTACAAATGGATATTAGGGGTGGACCATGGGAGACCAGACTTGAATACAGGGAATTATACTGGCAAGTTGTTTTAAAGGCAAATAGATTCCCTGGGTTGAACGACATGGTCTCCCTGGTTCCTGTACTAAAGTTAAGGGAAGCTAAGTTATAGCAATGGGAATAAAGGAATAGTTTTATTGGTACCATCAGGTAATATTTGCAAACCTTTATGGTTTCTTTATTGCTCTTTTAATATGTCTTCATACAAAACTTTTTTAATCATAATTTTTTTATCACAAGTTATTAAAGGCTTGACAATTTAGTGAATGTGTTTTATAATATGTGTTTTTAATACATTCCCTGGGATTCGTGAAGCTTGCGCCAGGCACCGGAGTAGCTTCGGCGATCTAGCACCAAATATGACCGCCGTGCGATTCAGGTATAAGCTGTTTCTATGTGCACTACCAGCGTACGCCAGAGCTGCTCAGCTCCCGGCGCATGTATGCTAATTACCCCATGCGCAGCAGTGTAGCATGCAAATGAAGGTATATAACGATTCATGAAGTGGTGCAGGCATAGCATAAGCATGAAGAAATGTATCCCGGTCCATGTGAGGCAGAGCACTTCGCTGGCTCTGTTCAAGAGAAATCTTGACCTGTGGATGGGAGATCGTAGGTTTATCCCGGGAATCATCTCTGTGTCACTGCTGGACAGAGGCACAACAAACTAATGGGCACAGTATTTTTTCATATAAGGGGTGGCGTAAGCCACAAAAATTTGGGCTAGGCTTATAAATGTCTTAGGGCAGATAGCCTAGTATAAACCTATGAACCTATGAACCTATGTAAACCAAAAAAAGGTTTACATTTTTTCAAACATAAAATCGGAGCCATGAAAGCGGACCAAACTTATGTATTATAATGTTAATATATGCCAATGGCTAAATATATAGCCAATGGCATAAAAAAACATGCACAACACATAAAAAATAACATTTAATGTCATGGCCACACTAATGCAAAGTAAAACCGCAGTGCATCAGTGCACAAATGGGATCACAAGGAAAATATATGCAGATGTCATAAAACTGCAATGTAACACAATTCATGAATTCCCCATAATAGTCAATGGCACGCATGGTACACCACAACCATGGCGCAAGGGTTGCTAAGGGTCTGTGACAGTGTTCTGCATGGTAACTAGGAATTAGTAGTCAATGCCATGCAAATGAGTTAAGTAATACTGAATCACAAATGCTCTGCTGGCGTAAGGATGTACCACATGGCGTAGTGGTACAACACCGAGGAGTGGCCTGGAGGTAAACATGACATCAAGAGAGGGGTGCGCCACCGTAGCTGTAAGCACATTGGAGCATTGCTAATCCAGGTTGCCTGTTGCTAAGCAAAGCTGCAGGATAGGGATGTGGAAGTAGCCATAGCTTTGCTTAGCTGAGAGCACACAAGGTAACCGAAGGTGCATGTGAACGTGGATGAAAATGCGCTCGAAACCCGGTAAACGGCTGTGCGTGGTGCACACCACAGCTGAAACAGGAAGGATACAGGAAGACAATAAGGAAATGCTGCAGCATGGTAATTGGAGTACAAATGAGTAATTAACACCTAGGAACTCACAGTGGGCCATTGACAACAGCTAACAAGGCTGCTAGCAGCTACATGCAGAACAGGAAAGGGGAGGTGCCGTACAGCAAAGAAAACTGTCACAGCAGAACAAAGCAAACTTGCAATAGATCAGCTACATAACACATTTCCTAACACAAGCCTGGGTTGTGAAAGCACAAAACAAGAAAGCCGGCAGCTGGATGCATGCCTGACAATGGGAGGGGAATCGGGTTGAAAAGTGAAGTAAAGGGCAATAGATGAATAATGGAAGCTAAGCGTAAGTCAACACCAAAGGCCCCACAATAGTAGTACCTGCTGTAAAACCAATAATTAAGATACCCCACAGCTGGAATTGCACATACACACCCAATTACACCAGCATCATCCATTGCACAATAGTATAAGGTGTGAAAGCCCCACACACACACTTGTGTATTTCCAGTCACTCTGCACCATTGGTGTATACAGATGGGGAACTTTTAATATGTATATAGCTTTGATTCACCAGCATATGTTGGAGACTTATGGTGGTGTGAAGGATGATGCTGACAACCATCTCAGGCACTGGAGGAGAAGAGTGTTCAGACCCAGAGTAACCTACCAGGGACTACATGATCTGGAGATAGTACAGTGTTACAGGGTGGACAGGGACACCATACAGCAACTTGTTGAGCTGTGCTGGCCACGCCTCAGAGCCAGAAGTAACAGAGGGGAGCCCATCCCAGTGGACATGAATGTATGTGTAAGCTTGAGAATACTAGCCACAGGTACCTTCCAAAGGCCAACTGGAGATATCATGGGGATCTCACAGGCATCAGCATCCAGGGTACTCCACCAGTTCCTGGATGCCATGTTACCACATGCCAATGAGCACATATACTTCCCCCGAATGCAGGAGGTGTTGGCCAGCAATATGCGTCTCTTCCACCGTGTGGCAGACTACCCGAAAGTACTGGGTGCAATAGACTGCATGCACATACACATCAAGTCACCACCTGGTGAGCAGGGTAGGTGCTACATAAACCTCAAGGGATACCCCTCCATCAATTGCCAGGTTGTGTGCAATGCCCAGGGCATTATCATGGATGTGTGTGCTGGCAGCCCTGGAAGCTATCACGACTCCCACATCTGGCATGCCTCACAGCTGTATCAGGTATTTGCCAGGGGGGACATCCCATATGGCCACCTGGTGGGGGATGCTGGCTATGCACTGGAACCGTGGATGATGACTCCCATCAGAAATACACACACAGCCATGCAAGAACACCATAATGAGGCACACGCAGAAACCAGAATCATCAGAGCGTGTGTGTTTGGGATGCTGAAATCACGGTTCTGTTGCTTGGACATATCTGGTGGAGCCTTGCAGTACTCTCCAGGCATGTGTGCCCACATCTTCATAGTATGTGTCATGCTACACAGTATGATCCTGCAGAAACAGCTGCAACAGGGACAGAATGGTGAAGGCCCTCACAGCCTACCACCATTGCCAAGGGACCCACAGGCTCAGAGGGACTGAGATCATGAATACCCTGTGCCAGCCCCAGTAGGCAGATGGAGGCATGCCCAGTATGCCCATGCCTTGGCAAAGAGGGAATGTATAGCACACACACTGACAGTGCAGGCACTTATGGACTGACACCCTTCTCCACCTGCACACACAGCAAACATGGATGGCACACACACACAATCACCTGTAAATTGTCATGTATAGGTGGTCTACTGTGTGCATCCTACATAGGTAGCCCTCAACTATTGCACAAACAACTGCCATTGGCACACAGTAAGTCAACACCTGAACAGTAAATTAAGCTATCAGCATGTGTCCGTACTGTATGTATAGGTTCATAGATACATAGGTAGGTACATGCCTAACTACCCGAGGCCACTCATAAACATAGCCAAAAAGTGTCTGCTGTTGCCACCCCATTGATTAACTAACTGTACCTCTGTGGAGCAGAGCCAATTGTGGGATCCCTGGGGTGTATCCACTGTTCCCCACCCACTCTGCAAGGATTCCCTGGAGTGTTAGTGAGGGGTTTTGTATAATGTAATCAGGGATGCAGTTCCAAATAATGGGGAGTATCTGTGACAGGAATCTTCTCAGATGATTTACATGTTACATAATAAACCTTAACAACAGCTTGCATATATAGGTAGTATTCCACAGAATAATAAACATGTGGAACACACAACCGCTGAAATGTGCATTAATCACCCTTGCACTACCAGTGCCTGCTCAGAGAGATAAAATACCACTGCCAGGATTAGAACATGCAAACATGTACACAATCTTCACAATAACATACCACTAAGCTACCTGAGATGTACCAATGGCAGTTGTGTATACTGACAGGATAAAACACAAAAGGTAGTAATGTGTGGAAATAGGACAAACTGGCATGTACCCAATGAAAGGTGTATGTTTTTTTATATATATATATATATATATATATATATATATATATATATATATATATATATATATAAAATATATATATATACATCAACATATATATATATATATATATATATAGAGAGAGAGAGAGAGAGAGGGAGAGAGATATGTCGATATATGGGGATATACATATATTTATATATAGATATATAGATAGGTTAACAACATCTACATAACCATGGAGGTACATATAAATGGGATACCTACCACATACCGACTGCTTGACATACTGACGCGCATAATCACAAGGCTTAAAGTCTGAAAGAACACAGTACCGAAACACCAAAAGCACAAGGTTTAAAATCACAATGTTAAGGGACAGTTAGTCAGTGCTTCTGGTGTTGCGGTTCAGGTAGGTTACTGTGTGTAAGTGTGTTTCTGAGGGCTGTAGTGTGTGTAAGTGTGTGTTCTGAGTGTGGTGTGTGTTCCTGGGGGACTGTAATGTGTGGGCGTGCATTAGCTTTGTGCGCCTGTTTGTGCAATCTAGGAGGTAATATATTAAAGTAGGGGTGGGGTGTGCAGGTACCCACAGGGGGGTGTAGGGGGGCTTGCCCACCTGCTCATACGTAGTGTAGGATGGTTTGTTTGGATGTGGTGGGTAGCAGTGTGTCTGTGTGTGCATGTGTGTGTTCCATTTTCATGCTACTTTCGCGAGTTACTGTCGCTGTCGGTAATGTGGGGTATGGGAGTCTGGGCCTGGTACTGTGGGCGTCGGAATTGTGTGGTTTCGGGATTCCATAGGTATCCTGTATACAGCGGTTGAAGTGTTCATATATGAGTATAACATGGATCATAGCAATCACATATCTCACCACGACCAACCTTTATGAACAAAGGATATGGAGAGTATATGCCTATACACTATTACAAATATATGCTATGGACATGAGCCAATGATAGGGTTACCGCCTTTCCCACTTTGTGAGGGACAGTCCCTCTTTGGGTGGTTGTGTCCTGACCAAATATATTAAATGTGGCAAATGTCCTGAGATTGTAGGACATAATTATGTCCCATATGTATTGTAATAGTTGCATACAATAGTTCTTTCTGTATCTAAAATACCTACATGTTACAAGAAACAGGATAAGCAACTAAACTGCTACAAGAATAAGCTTATATTTAGGCAAGAAAGGAAAGTTATATCTCTTGTACTGACCGTGGGTTTGCGTTGGCCTGTAAAATCTGATGTGTGTCCCGAAAATGTCCCACTATGGCCATATGAAAAGGTGGCAACCCTAACCAAAGAGGGTCAGTCGCCAACACAACCCCAGTGACTGCAAATACCTATGACAGAAATACACAGCTTTCATGTAGCAACATTTTATTACATTCTGATGTATTGCCGAAAGGATTCAAGGACTAACATCACCTGCATGCTATACAGGAACCACTTAACAATGCCGTAATGAATCAGCCTGCAATTACCATAGTATTAGCCCACTAAAGGATAGGTGTTCAAATAGGGAAGGAACCCTCACGCACATATTGATTATGTATAAAATCAGTTATTACACACCTCCATCTGCTATGTACACCCACCATCATCCCCACACCCAAACAAATTACAATACAAACTGTAAAAACATCACAAATCATTCACTCACTGTGTGTTATCTGCAGAAGCCTTAACATACCTTGTCAGACACACACTAACATGGCCCTATGTGAAATAGTTGCTGTTATACAATGGAACAGCTGCTGATGTTACAGGGTTTGTTTGCACTAATCCTGTTTCAGAGGGTTGTGTGTACACTGGGAAGTGTTACCAATTACTGAGTAACAGCACAGTATGATACACATGTACACCAAATCAAGGATGTCTGGTGAGCACACTGTAAACCACATAACAGTTCATGCATAGCCATACAGCCTTCAGCTGCCCAAACATCCTTGCCAGACTGAAACATCTGCAGAAGTATCAGGTACAAACAAAACCTGCATAATAGCAATGTTCTGAAATATAACAGCTGTACTCACATGTAGAACAACATCGTCTAGCCATTACACACAATCCACGGGAGTCATGAAGCTAATATATCTCTGTCTGTCTCCATATAACTGTTGAGATACATCACAAACAACACATCCAGGCCGTCTTCCTCAAAAGTAACGCAAACGGACAACGTCCAAGTGGAGTTCTCAGTTATACACCACTGTTGCCATGGTATCGGCTAATGGAGTAGCTGCACAGCTGATGTGCATCTAATTAACTACTTTGGAACACCAATTGGTGGTCAGGATAGCACATGTTACCGATATTTAACTAGAAAAGGATGGCTTATCACATATTCAAACCATCTGTATATACCAGCAGAACATTACAAAGAAGATTGAAACACAAACTGAAAAAGATTGAATCAACAGTCAACGACACCTCAGGTTACTAATAAGGTATGTAGAACACTCAGTATGTTTCTGTATTTAGTACTTGTTCTGTAATATTTAAAGTGCATCCAATCCATATAGTAGAAACAGTTATCTTGTAGTCATGTATTGTTGAGCATAGCAACGCTTGTAGTATTTATGTGTGTACTGTCGTAGGTCACAAGGCAAACACCGCATACACCACAAGGGATGCTATATAAGGGCTTTGAACGCAAATATTCCTCACCAGCCACTGTCAGTGGCAGGGCTGGTCCAACAAGTATGTGCTATAACAGGGGATAGAATATGTTGATATATTGTAACAGTAGCCATATGTATGGGTGTATTACTGAGAATAACTTGTTGAAGGTTGGCCCACTGTGCAATTATGATTTGCATTGTGGGATATTGTGCCAATAACTGTGTAATGTACAGTATTGTAGGCAGATATGTATTACAAGTTACATAGCATTACTGTTATGTTAGGCAAACATTAGTTATGTCTATTGGCATTTACAATGCATAATAACAGGATACATATGACTTTTAGTCACTCAATAGTTTATCAGCATGATAGCAAAGTAAAATGGAAGAGCTAGTTAACTATCCATGCACATAAGACATGTAATAAGTGCAACGGTAGGTACCCTTTTAAAGGGCCCTTTTTTTCTTTAACCCCAAGGTTGTTTGAGAATACTAGCCACAGGTACCTTCCAAAGGCCAACTGGAGATATCATGGGGATCTCACAGGCATCAGCATCCAGGGTACTCCACCAGTTCCTGGATGCCATGTTACCACATGCCAATGAGCACATATACTTCCCCCGAATGCAGGAGGTGTTGGCCAGCAATATGCGTCTCTTCCACCGTGTGGCAGACTACCCGAAAGTACTGGGTGCAATAGACTGCATGCACATACACATCAAGTCACCACCTGGTGAGCAGGGTAGGTGCTACATAAACCTCAAGGGATACCCCTCCATCAATTGCCAGGTTGTGTGCAATGCCCAGGGCATTATCATGGATGTGTGTGCTGGCAGCCCTGGAAGCTATCACGACTCCCACATCTGGCATGCCTCACAGCTGTATCAGGTATTTGCCAGGGGGGACATCCCATATGGCCACCTGGTGGGGGATGCTGGCTATGCACTGGAACCGTGGATGATGACTCCCATCAGAAATACACACACAGCCATGCAAGAACACCATAATGAGGCACACGCAGAAACCAGAATCATCAGAGCGTGTGTGTTTGGGATGCTGAAATCACGGTTCTGTTGCTTGGACATATCTGGTGGAGCCTTGCAGTACTCTCCAGGCATGTGTGCCCACATCTTCATAGTATGTGTCATGCTACACAGTATGATCCTGCAGAAACAGCTGCAACAGGGACAGAATGGTGAAGGCCCTCACAGCCTACCACCATTGCCAAGGGACCCACAGGCTCAGAGGGACTGAGATCATGAATACCCTGTGCCAGCCCCAGTAGGCAGATGGAGGCATGCCCAGTATGCCCATGCCTTGGCAAAGAGGGAATGTATAGCACACACACTGACAGTGCAGGCACTTATGGACTGACACCCTTCTCCACCTGCACACACAGCAAACATGGATGGCACACACACACAATCACCTGTAAATTGTCATGTATAGGTGGTCTACTGTGTGCATCCTACATAGGTAGCCCTCAACTATTGCACAAACAACTGCCATTGGCACACAGTAAGTCAACACCTGAACAGTAAATTAAGCTATCAGCATGTGTCCGTACTGTATGTATAGGTTCATAGATACATAGGTAGGTACATGCCTAACTACCCGAGGCCACTCATAAACATAGCCAAAAGTGTCTGTTGCCACCCCATTGATTAACTAACTGTACCTCTGTGGAGCAGAGCCAATTGTGGGATCCCTGGGTGTATCCACTGTTCCCACCCACTCTGCAAGGATTCCCTGGAGTGTTAGTGAGGGGTTTTGTATAATGTAATCAGGGATGCAGTTCCAAATAATGGGGAGTATCTGTGACAGGAATCTTCTCAGATGATTTACATGTTACATAATAAACCTTAACAACAGCTTGCATATATAGGTAGTATTCCACAGAATAATAAACATGTGGAACACACAATCGCTGAAATGTGCATTAATCACCCTTGCACTACCAGTGCCTGCTCAGAGATAAAATACCACTGCCAGGATTAGAACATGCAAACATGTACACAATCTTCACAATAACATACCACTAAGCTACCTGAGATGTACCAATGGCAGTTGTGTATACTGACAGGATAAAACACAAAAGGTAGTAATGGGTGGAAATAGGACAAACTGGCATGTACCCAATGAAAGGTGTATGTTTTTATATATACATATTGATATATATATAGATAGATATATATATATATATATATATATATATATAAATATATATATATACATCAACATATATATATATATATATATATAGAGAGAGAGAGAGAGAGAGAGGGACAGAGAGATATGTCGCTATATGGGGATATATATATATAGATATATATAGATAGGTTAACAACATCTACATAACCATGGAGGTACATATAAATGTGATACCTACCACATACCGACTGCTTGACATACTGACGCGCGTAATCACAAGGCTTAAAGTCCGAAAGAACACAGTACCGAAACACCAAAAGCGCAAGGTTTAAAATCACAATGTTAAGGGACAGTTAGTCAGTGCTTCTGGTGTTGCGGTTCAGGTAGGTTACTGTGTGTAAGTGTGTTTCTGAGGGCTGTAGTGTGTGTAAGTGTGTGTTCTGAGTGTGGTGTGTGTTCCTGGGGGACTGTAATGTGTGGGTGAGGGTTAGCTTTGTGCGTCTGTTTGTGCAATCTAGGAGGTAGAATATTAAAGTAGAGGGGTGTGGGGGGGTGCAGGCACCCACATGGGGGGTGTAGGGGGGCTTGCCCACCTGCTCATACGTAGTGTAGGATGGTTTGTTTGGATGTGGTGGGTAGCAGTGTGTCTGTGTGTGCATGTGTGTGTTCCATTTTCATGCTACTTTCGCGAGTTACTGTCGCTGTCGGTAATGTGGGGTATGGGAGTCTGGGCCTGGTACTGTGGGCGTCGGAATTGTGGGGTTTCGGGATTCCATAGGTATCCCATATACAGCGGTTGAAATGTTCATATATGAGTATAACATGGATCACAGCAATCACATATTTCGCCACGACCAACCTTTATGAACAAAGGATATGGAGAGTATATGCCTATACACTATTACAAATATGTGCTATGGACATGAGCCAATGATGGGGTTACCGCCTGTCCCACTTTGTGAGGGACAGTCCCTCTTTGGGCAGTTGTGTCCTGACCAACTATATTAAATGTGGCAAATGTCCTGAGATTGTAGGACATAATTATGTCCCATATGTATTGTAATAGTTGCATACAATAGTTCTTTCTGTATCTAAAATACCTACATGTTACAAGAAACAGGATAAGCAACTAAACTGCTACAAGAATAAGCTTATATTTAGGCAAGAAAGGAAAGTTATATCTCTTGTACTGACCGTGGGTTTGTGTTGGCCTGTAAAATCTGATGTGTGTCCCGAAAATGTCCCACTATGGCCATATGAAAAGGTGGCAACCCTAGCCAAAGAGGGTCAGTCACCAACACAACTCCAGTGACTGCAAATACCTATGACAGAAATACACAGCTTTCATGTAGCAACATTTTATTACATTCCGATGTAATGCCGAAAGGATTCAAGGACTAACATCACCTGCATGCTATACAGGAACCACTTAACAATGCCGTAATGAATCAGCCTGTAATTACCATAGTATTAGCCCACTAAAAGATAGGTGTTCAAATAGGGAAGGAACCCTCACGCACATATTGATTATGTATAAAATCAGTTATTACACACCTCCACCTGCTATTTACACCCACCATCATCCCCACACCCAAACAAATTACAATACAAACTGTAAAAACATCACAAATCATTCACTCACTGTGTGATATCTGCAGAAGCCTTAACATACCTTGTCAGAGACACACTAACATGGCCCTATGTGAAATAGTTGCTGTTATACAATGGAACAGCTGCTGATGTTACAGGGTTTGTTTGCACTAATCCTGTTTCAGAGGGTTGTGTGTACACTGGGAAGTGTTACCAATTACTGAGTAACAGCACAGTATGATACACATGTACACCAAATCAAGGATGTCTGGTGAGCACACTGTAAACCACATAACAGTTCATGCATAGCCATACAGCCTTCAGCTGCCCAAACATCCTTGCCAGACTGAAACATCTGCAGAAGTATCAGGTACAAACAAAACCTGCATAATAGCAATGTTCTGAAATATAACAGCTGTACTCACATGTAGAACAACATCATCTAGCCATTACACACAATCCACGGGAGTCATGAAGCTAATATATCTCTGTCTGTCTCCATATAGCTGTTGAGATACATCACAAACAACACATCCAGGCCGTCTTCCTCAAAAGTAAGGCAAACGGACAATGTCCAAGTGGAGTTCTCAGTTATACACCACTGTTGCCATGGTATCGGCTAATGGAGTAGCTGCACAGCTGATGTGCATCTAATTAACTACTTTGGAACACCAATTGGTGGTCAGGATAGCACATGTTACCGATATTTAACTAGAAAAGGATGGCTTATCACATATTCAAACCATCTGTATATACCAGCAGAACATTACAAAGAAGATTGAAACACAAACTGAAAAAGATTGAATCAACAGTCAACGACACCTCAGGTTACTAATAAGGTATGTAGAACACTCAGTATGTCTCTGCATTTAGTACTTGCTCTGTAATATTTAAAGTGCATGCAATCCATATAGTAGAAACAGTTATCTTGTAGTCATGTATTGTTGAGCATAGCAACGCTTGTAGTATTTATATGTGTACTGCCGTAGGTCACAAGGCAAACACCGCATACACCACAAGGGATGCTATATAAGGGCTTTGAACGCAAATATTCCTCACCAGCCACTGTCAGTGGCAGGGCTGGTCCAACAAGTATGTGCTATAACAGGGGATAGAATATGTTGATATATTGTAACAGTAGCCATATGTATGGGTGTATTACTGAGAATAACTTGTTGAAGGTTGGCCCACTGTGCAATTATGATTTGCATTGTGGGATATTGTGCCAATAACTGTGTAATGTACAGTATTGTAGGCAGATATGTATTACAAGTTACATAGCATTGCTGTTATGTTAGGCAAACATTAGTTATGTCTATTGGCATTTACAATGCATAATAACAGGATACATATGACTTGTAGTCACTCAACAGTTTATCAGCATGATAGCAAAGTAAAATGGAAGAGCTAGTTAACTATCCATGCACATAAGACATGTAATAAGTGCAACGGTAGGTACTAGGCTGTCTTACCAGTGTTATTTATAAGCCTAGCTAGAGTGTATTGACTTTCACCACCCCCATAGGTTAGTTCCCTGTGCCTCTGAATGGCAGAGACATTAGTTCCCTGTGCCTCTGTCTAGCAGAGCCACTGCAGTGATCCCCGGGGTACATGTCTGTCTCCCATCCACACATCAAGGTTTCCCTTGAAAAGTGCTAGTGAGGGGCCCTGCCTGATGTACATTGGAATCATGTTCCAAAGCATGGGGAATCTCTGGGTCAGGAATCTATCCGTCTAGCATGTCCTAGTCATCGTTGTGGTTAGGTGTATATCCCTAGAGCATGTGGCTCTCAGGGGCCTCTGTTTAGGTGGAGCATATCCAGCAATACTGAGTTGGACATGGGCCTTGTATGTCAAGCAGAGATCACCTGTGAGTATGCGGTATGCAACTGAGTACAGCTGGAGTTTCTTAGGTTAGGCTGCATAGGTCATCTGTTTGAGGTCAGTAATCCTGTTGTGATCTTCCAAGCTGCTGCAGTTGTCTTGTAAGGTATATCCCAAATAGGGTGTTGTATCCTTTAATGGGTCTAATAAGTCATGAGTAGAGAGGCACAATGGCCTCCTTTGTTCTGGATGCAAACCCATTAGAGATTAGGGGGGCCACATAGAAGGATATTCTAACCACCTTGTCATTATGGGTATTGAAGGACAGATTGCTATCTACTGGGGTTTTCAGATCCCTTATTACCTTTTCTGTATGTAGGGGACTAGCACCTATGTGGTAGTCCACTGGTAATTAGTTATATCCAAAGGGGATGACTATGCACTTTTTGGCATTCAGCTTGAGGCCATGATATTGACACCAGGTATCTGTCTCAGTGCGACCATTCCAGAGCGTGTCTGTAACAGCTGGGGAAACAATTATGTCCCCTAGTTTGCAGTAGTCTGCAAACCTTTTCTGCCAAAGCCCTCCTGTGCTTGCCTGTACATCAGAGAATTATATACCGAGCATGAGGGGTCCTAGGACTGAGCCCTGGGGGGATGCCAGTTGTAACTAGTATACAGTCGGACCTAGGGTATGCAACTCCCACTGTGTGGGTTCTGTCCATGAGCCACTTTGTAAACCATCACATGACGTAGGGGTTAATATTCAGATGGATGGGTATGTCGATAAAACCAGAATGAAGAATGGTGTTGAAAGCCTTTGAGAGATCTAGGTAGGCTGTGTGAACATCCTTACCCTCATCTAATGCCTTGGTAACTGTCTCTAAGAAGTCCACCAGGTTTAGGAGGCATGGTCTGCCCTTAACAAAGCCAAACTGGGAGGGGTCAAAGGTTTGGAGGTACCCAATGTCTCTGTGACTGAGATCCATGATGATGTGCTCCATAGACTTGCAGACCAGGCTAGTCAGGCCTATAGGACAATAGGTCCCATGGTCCATTGTGGCACCACCTTTGTGGAGTGGGATAACTGTTGCTGTGCACCATTCAGGGGGCAAAAAGTCCGATGCGAGGCTATTATTGAACATGGTGCATAGGTGGGGAGCCAGTACATTCTGAAGTTCATGTAAAATGCAGCCTGGGATGTTGTCCAGTCCCATGGATGCTGTGATATTGGCTTTAGAGTGTGCAGCTTTTACCTTCATAGTTGTGAGTACAGGGACTCTGCACTCTTCCTGTATAGATATGGGCCCTTTAGGGGATGAGAGGGGGGAAAGGTAGCACTGAACCTATCTGCCAGGATGTTGGCAATATCAGTTGGTTCTGTAATATTCGTGCCTTTGTGTTGTAACTCAGAGCAGATCTGGGTGTTAACATCGAGATATTTGACATAGCTATAGAATTCTTTGTGGTTGTTGTTGGAATTAGTGGCGGTTTTGTTTTCGTAGCTAGCTTTGGAGGATCTTATAAGGGATCTCACCTTCTTACTGAGGCTGACCAGGGAGCTCCTCCATGCATGGGATTGTACTCTCTTTTGCAACAGTGTCTTCCTCCTGTTGTACAGTTTGTTTATGGCAGGGGACCACCAGATTGGCTTCCTTAATTAGGAGTATAGCATCTTGGTTCTGTTTGGGATAGCACGATCCATGCACTCATGTAAGTGCTTATAGAGTGCATTTGTGTAGGATTCAGATGTTGTAACAGTATTGTCCATCTGCATGGGTATCATGATGTTCACCACATCTGTCTTAAAAAGCATGAAGTTGGCTTTGTAGACATATTATCTTGTGGTTCCATTAATGGGGGGTGGGGTGGCATGTGGATATCAATGGTGTTCAGCTCATGGTCGGATCGGACCAACGAGGAGCTGACTTCAGGTGTGGAACACCGGTCACTCATGTTGGTAATGCCTAGGTCTAGGATATTGTTGCCCCTGGTGGGTGTGTGGATATGTTGATCCAGGGCATTTGTGTTTATGAATTCCAAAAAGTGTTGAGCTAATGAGTTGATACACAGGTAGTTTTCTCAGTTAATGGTGGGGTAGATTCAGTGAGACTATGTGATGAGTGTGGTGTGGTGCAAATGTTTATCTTCTCCACATGACTGTCAGGGTCAGGCCTGGTTGGAGAGAGCTTTACCTCCAGTTTGGCTAGATAAGTGCATCTCTCACAGGTTGCAGTGTTGGGTGGTAGGTGGAGAGGGTTGTCTGTGTACATGAGGCAATGTCTACATTGCCTCAAGATGTCCAGATTCATCAGATAGACAGGAGAGAACACTGGCAGCTGACCCTTGGACATGCCTGAATATAAAACTAATTTCCCCTAGATAAGTGAGTACAAGAGCTACTTTACTGTAAGCAAGTGAGAAAAGTATGTAAAAAACCTGTTTACCTATAGGTAATGAGGAAGATTGAGTGCTATAGTAATTAGTAGCTTACGTACTGCTTACAAGTTCTGAACAAGTGCTGAGCATGGATAAGCAATCCAGATAGGGTCTTGGATAACATAAACACATTGCCCCCCAACAGGCACACAATCATATATCCATGTACACCACAGAGCCCCTGTACCCACAACTATGCAGGTACAAGCTGCACTCAGGCTGCATGTGACCTGTCCACATTACAGGTTGTATCATACACATATGGCAAAACAGGTTGCTCTCCACATACACATCATGTAAAACATAGCTCCATGTCAGGCTGTGTACACACTGAATGGTGCACACCAACAGATATCACAACCCAGAAAGGGGGAGACACCACTCATAATGGGAAGTACTGCACTACTACCCTGCTGAGTCTGGTCTGAAAGGCCATGAACCTTGATCAAATTATTTGATGTCAGCAGTACAGATGTAGATGACAGTAAGGTTGATTTCACATTGCATATCATAACCTTGCAAGGTCATAGGACATCATGACCCATACTGTGTTGCACCTACACTCGGTATACTATATATATATTCCTATGTCATAGGAGTGTTTTGCAATGGGAATGCTGGCAGAACCAACACTACAAAAGGTGTCTGAATAATACATACTCATCAAACCAGTGCCAGCTACGGTAAGACAGAGTTAATTAATTGTATTCCCCTCCATTGTAGTCAATACCACACAGACAAACAGAAGGCATCTGCCTATTGAAGTATGCGAATGACTATGACCTAGGAGCAATAGCCGACTCAAGAGTGTTGTGGACAATATACAGAAGGGGCTTTGTAGGTGAGGTGTGTGTGACATATGGCCACAATCTGACAGCTACATATTGCATTGTCACCCCTATGTTAATAACCCTGTACCCATGAACTACCACCTAGGCAGCGGTCAACATAATGGACACTGTGTGTAAGGGATGCAGCTGGTCAGTTGTCTTTCCTGTGATAGCTACATTACCACACCTGTCAGGTAGTAATATGCGGCTACCCTTATCATGACAGGGTGCCATCCATGAATATAGAGATCATTGTCCAGCCATACACAACACTCAAGTGACCCATATCAGATCACATATTTCCTTTAAGGGGTATTGGCCATGTGCAGATGGCCTACACCAGCCTTCCCATTCCCCATCTCCACTATGTAGCATGATGCATACCCTGAATAAATTCATGTCCAACCCAGTGATGTTGGACATGCTACATGTACACATCCTGATCTCAAACACATACTTCATGGACATCCACCTTCCTAGTACTAGGATCATCACATGCTGGACAGATCCTTGTCCCATACACTTTACATAGTCCTGCCATACTATGCATTCCTGTTCATTAAAGCTGCACATCGCTCCCCTCTCAGACATGGTGTGATGACCGCATGGTAAATGTATCATTAACCCTGTGGATCAGTAATGTGGCACTGCTCCACCTGGCCCCAGAGACCTGCCTGTCGGCTACAGCCAGGTAACCTTTCATCCTAGATTCATATATGGCCCATGGCATATAGCCTACTAGTTGACTTTGACTGCACATGCTATAGTTGATATCCATCCCTACAAATACCATCTGGCTAGCCAGTGTCCCATGTGCATCACTTGTGCAACACAGGTAATACATGGCAGGATGCTGAATTGCTGTACAGTGCTGTGTAAATGTATATGGCAGAACACATACATGTAAAACCTTATGTGAGCAAGTCTGCAGGGTCACAAGTCATGTCTTTTAAGGCAGTGTAAGTCTTTATATGTTACATATACACAGCATCAAGGTCGACTACATTAATGTGGACACATCCAGTCATGTGCTGATAGGTAGGAACACCAGTACAGGCAAACAGACATTAACACATCAAGACAGCATCCACATGGAGTATGAGCAATGTAATTAGGTGACACGCACACACATATATGGTGATAATATCCACTCACCATTGAGTGTCACATGTGTGTGACACAAACATGTCAGTGATGTCAGTGTCATGTACATTTGCAAATACAACTATTTAATCATAATAAATGTGATACACATGTATGTTCAGCTGTAGCTCTGTATGGCTCTGTGAGTTACTGTGACCTGTCTCCATCATTATGCCTTCCAGGTATGCTGCGTGCAAGGCTACCCCCTTATACTCACTTGGAGGATGAGGCCCTCATCCCATACCTACATGACAATCATGATATCCTGTTCAGCCATGTGCCACAGGATGCACAGCAGCAGGATGCCCTGTGGACGGAATTTTGCAGGAAGGCTAATGATGTGGGTGGCCACAACTGCACAGACCTCATTAAATGGGCAAAACAGCATGTGAATGCAATCACCAGGGAATAAGGTGCTACAGGTGGTGGATCACCAACCCAGCCCCCACTCACATGTACCGAGGAGCTACTGGCCAACCTGGGGACACCTGCAGAACAACATCCACAAGCCTTAGCTGATATTGTGGAGGTGGGTGTCTCTCAACCACTCTGCCTGGAGTTGCCTGGTAAGTCAGTACTGCACCTATAGCAACTATATTCCATATAGTTTCATGTGTCACTGTACAATATACAAGGCATGTATACAAACATGCTGCATACCATAGTATGCTACTCTGTGTATGCACACATGTGCATACACCATAATATAATCTAATGTACTGGTGTATGTGTTAATATGCACATTGCACCCTGTAGCCATCATATAGGTGTAGATAATGCTCATACTGCTGTGTTACTCCTATTTAGGTACCACTGGCATTCCACTGTGACAGCAGCCCATTGCAGGTGAGACTGTTATTATTTATCAGGCATCGTAATGCACAGATATAGCTGCCATGTGGCCATTTACCACATGTACACATAATGTATGGTCCTGTCACAATATACAGGTCAGACCTGCAATGCATCACAATACCTACCCATGTGCAACACTTGCAAACTATGTGAATTACCTCACCAACATGAATCCTCACAAACTGTCATTGCCAGATGTGTGGACAGCTGTGCATCTAATGAAGGAAGTTCTGTTCACTGTAGGGACATGTACTACAGATCAGAACTACACATGTGGGGAATACAAACAGTACTACACAGTGGGCTGGAGTATGGCCAGCCCACAGGATTCACTGGTGTGGATCATAGCCCTGCTATGAATGTCACACAATGTGATATGCTATCCTGACATGTCCATGACATCTAGTGGCCTGGCTGCAACACTGCCTAACTAACCTGAAAACATATCCCACATACCACTCTTTGTCTGCATAACCCTGTCGTCAATGGAGCATATGACATCTATGGGTTTATGTCATATGGGACAACACAGACATGTGAAATAGATGCCCGTCACAATAATTTGGCCAACATATGTACACACATGGCCATGGAGGATTGCCAGAGACATGAAGCAACACACACAGTAGACGTGATGTGCTTGTGTACACCCTGTCATACAATGGCTGCACATGGTCCAACTATGGCCTTTGTGTAATGGTTATATTGTAGATGTGGAATGCTAGACATCCTACAGGCCTGTGCACATCTTGTGTAGGCGTGACATCAATCCACCACATAAGATGTGTTGAACATCTTGAGGGTGTCACAACATGACAGCAGTCACCTGTACAGTATCCAAATCAGCCCACAGATACAGTACATTCCCCTTGCTTGTGTCAGACATCAATGTTATATTTGCTCCTCGTGTGTGTGTGTGTGTGTGTGTGTGTGTGTGTGTGTGTGTGTGTGTGTGTGTGGTACACAGATGTCATGTGGGACATGGTGCACCAACATGTTCGCCATGTCTGGCCATAGCTGCCAGGCAGCAGCAATATGGTTGCAGATGTGCAGGGGTGTCATCCGTATACCCTTCAGTGACCCTTGTCACACATTGCACATCATGGTTTAGTGTGTATACACCTCAGTGATGTGGGTCACATTCCACAGTATATATGAATTGTATCTGAACACAGTTATGGCTATGAACTGTGTCTGTAACTCACACTGTATAGCAATAGAGATGCCTCATGACTCCCTGCAATGGCCATGCATATCAGCTAAATGTGCAGTATATCTGTAGGGCGGACAGACAACACTGCGTTGGGACACCATTACCCCACTGTATATTAGACAAGACACCATTGTGTTAAACATGTATGCATGTCATTGCACACGTCAGCAGATCACATGTCATACTATATGTGATTGTCAAGGTCATAAGCCACACAACAGGCAGGTGTACTGTTAACCTGTGCTGGTCTACATGGTGTAACACAGGGATGTATGCTAACTACTACTATGATTGTGTAATTTGCATGCCATCTGCTATGACACATGCATGCTGTTGTGTGCAACACAGGGATGTATGATAACTACCACTATTATTGTCTGCGTTGCATGCCGTCTGCCGTATCACATGCATGTTGCATGCATTCTGTCATATCACATGCGTGTGTGTCTGTGTGTGTGTGTGTGTGTGTGTGTGTGTGTGTGTGTGTGTGTGTGTGTGTGTGTATGTCTATTGTATAGATTGTAATGTACAGTTCTTGTCTGCCCTCATAGGTGATGTGGGTGCGTTGCCCTCCTGCTGTCCATCACTGATGTTAGTGTCCCCACAGACTCTAGCAGTGATGATGAACATATGATTGAGGCACAGGCCGGGTTGTCAGGGGCTGAAACTGTGCCATTGGTTGCCATTCCACCTATATCCCCTTCATCCCCGCACACAGATCCCATGCCTGCACATACCTCATCACCAGTGGCCATAGAGGAAGGACAGTTGGCATGTGGTAGCTTGGAACAGAAAAGTGTGGGGGCTATGGAAGGTGTGCCTGCACACCAAGGTGTCACCCAACTGACTGATGGTGCCCCACACAGGCAAGTGGCCAGTGCTGCTCATAGGAGGACCTCTGGCCAACAAGCTCCTGCAAGACAGAGCGCAGCAGCTGGTGTCACCAGACTCATGTTTCAGCTGTAATGGAGGCACATGCACATGCTGAATGGCACAACAGAGAAGATCACAGGCTTCAGAGGGCTGCTGTTCATTCTTTAAACAACAGCATCCAGGCAATGGTAAATGCTCAACAGCAGATTGCTGAAGCTTTGGATAGACAGTTGGGTGACAAGGTCGGAGTCCTTGATCGTGGCATGACAATCCGCGAGCGTGAGCTGTCTGTGTTGGAACATCTGGTAGGAGTGACACATCAGGCACGTGGACATAGGCGTGCTACATCACCTGTTTCAGGTCTACATGTACAAGCTACCTCACATGTCCGCTCCCAGAGTGGCGGTAGCAGCAGCAGTGCATCTGGTGCTGTGCTGTCCACACCACGACACAGCAGGCCACGTGCATGTGGCCTGGGATGGTCCCAACAGGGACACAGTTCCAGTGGACAAGTGACATCAGACAGTACCCAATCTGCACCTCTGCCTGGTAGTGCCCTTGCAACCGCTGGCAGGCACAAGTCACATGTCCGTGGCCAGACACTGTGAACTGTAAAATCTGGCCTGTACAGTCCGCAGTTGTCAATAATACCCCTGTGTAGGCAAGACACATCAGTGACACACTAACCCACACACGTTCAAGCTTGCACGGCCCAACAGCAGAACAGGAACAAACAAGAGCCAGCAAACGGTCCCCAAGGCTTTATTGAAATAAATGTAGTGTCGAAGACACTAAATCACTCTCTTAACCATAAATGTAACAAAGACATGCCTCAGACTAGTTTCGGTAAAATACCTTCTTCAGTGAGGAAAAATAGCTATCACAATTCCATTAAACAGACTCCATATTTATATAATTGTTTAGCCAATAAACAAATGGCTAGCAATCAACTGAAAACTTGTGATTATACAAATCATTATTGAAAGAACATGCACTTCCAAAAAACCTATATTATTAGTAGAAATACATAGATGCACTAACTGTGCATAAATCATACTATATCAACAAAAATATTATGTCAATAATAATATACAGCCAAGGTATGGTGTAAAATACCATATAAATGTATATGATAATTTATAAATGGTCATTTAATCCAGGTGGAAAAAGGGCTCCCAAATGTATAATCCAATATTTTTCTTTCTTACTTAGAACGCTCTGCCAGCCTATCTGGTTTAGTCTATTTCCCTGTACTTTATCAATAGCACAAAATATGAATTTAGCAGATGGATGCTTAATAGTATGTTGATATAGGGCATTGCTAATTTTGTGAGTAAGAATGTCACTACGATGTTCTCCTATTCGGATTCTAAGGGACCGTGAGGTTTTACCAACATAAAAAGCCTGACAATGACATATAGCTAAATAAATCACCCAACTGGTTGAACAATTTGCAAATATGCGAATATCAAATATCTTACTAGTATTAGCACTAGAGAATTCCTTAGTTTTATTGATACTTGCACAGGAGGTGCAATGACCACAAGGGAAAGTCCCCAATAGCTCATCCCCAGTGATGGTGAGTTGTCTGTATGTTGCACCTCCACTATCCTGATGTTTATAATGGGAAAATAACATACCCAAAGTTTTGCCCCTCCTGTAAGAAATGGAACATTGATCAGTCAGAATATGACGAAGATGTTCATTAGCCATAAGTATGTTCCAATTATTGTTCAACACATTTCTAATAAGTTGGTGATTTTTCCCAAAAGTAGTGATGAATCTAATGGTATCTCCTTTAACATCATCCTTGATCTGATATTGTAAAGATCTGATCTCTGCTGTTGATCTGTCCACACCCTAGCACTAGATATGTCCCTAATTGAATAACCTCTATCCAAAATCTCATATTTAAATCCTTTTAGCATCCTCATAATCTTGAGGAGATGAATTAATGCTTAATACGTAAGTATTGTGATTTTGGGATGTTGCGGATGGTGTGACGTGGGTGCATACTTGACGAATGAAGTAACGATAAACTGTGGATACTTCCTATGTATTTTGTACTTAGGGTATTGTCCTCATTCCGATATACCGTAACATCAAAAGTCAATAGTAAACTTATGATATGTTACTGAGAATTCAATACCCCAAATATTACTGTTCAAATGTTCCACAAATTCCATCAAATAATCAGCATCCGCACGCCACACCATCCAACAATCATCAAGATAGCGTCTCCAAATATCCATCTCCTCTAAGTAGATGTTGTGCAAAGGATCATATATGAGACATTCCTCCAGGTATGCCATAAAGAGGTCAGCATATAGGGCAAAGGAAGCCCCCATAGCTGTACCTCTTAGTTGCCAATAGCAATCACCCTGGAAGAAAAAAACATTTTTGTTAAGGACATGCTCGGACATACATACTAATAAGGTGTTAAATCCGGGTGGGTATAGATCAGATCTTTGAAGCCAATAATCTAGCGCCTGTAGGCCAGCCCAATGGGGAATGCTCAGTATAGGGATTTCACATCTAAAGTGCACATTATCCATTCTGGATCTAATTGTGTATCAACAATGATGTTTAGAAATTCTGTTGTATCCTGTATACGAGCTCTGACCATGGGCAATAATGGCTTGAGGTATGATGTTAGGAAAACCGATAAAGGTTCTGTAAGGGATCCATATCCAGACACAATAGGTCTCCCAGGGGGAGCACTGAGAGATTTATGGATTTTTGGTAACAAATACAGAATCTGCTTTTGTGGATCACTAACTTGAAGATGTTTGGCAGTCTTTTGTGAGATAATTCCTTCTTGTACTGCCTGTTGAATGAATGCATCAATGTCTTGTTTAAACTTAGGAGTCAGATCTATCCTCATGTGCATATAGCACTGGATATCTGACAATTGTCTCAATCCTTCCTGTACATAATAATCATTGTTCAAGACAACCACTGCACCCCCTTTGTCCGCCTGGATAATAACAATTTTATGATTTTGTCTCAATTCTGACAAGGCTTCTCTCTCCAAAGGGGTAATATTGTCATGAGCTATGTTGGTATTAAAGTGTGGAAAATGTAAGTCCCTCAATACTGCTTGTTGGAAAATCCCTACGTTCTTATTCATTGGAGGTTGAAATGTTGATTTTTAAAAGTAAAATCAGTAGATCTTTGAGTTACAGAATTGCTCTGATCATTAAAGAAAATTTTTAATTCAACTTTCTACAAAATTCCATCACATCAACAGATACCAAATAATGGTCGGAGAAAAAACTAGGGACAAATCCCAATCCTTTATTAAGAATACAATGTTGTTCCTTAAGTATATGATCAGACAAATTTAAGACATTATCAAAAGGTTCAGCTATTTGTTCAACAATGCCTGAACTAGCCCTGTCATTGAGTCTGTATTCATGTCTACTCTTATGTTTCCTCCCCCCTCGGGATTTCCCAACATATCTAAAGGGAACTTAGATTGAGTTTTCTTTTTTACAGGTGATCGGACACTGGTACCTCCCTCACTGTCAGTGTAGGATGACTCCTCTCCTGAAGTACTAGTATAGCTAGAATCATGTTGTTTTAAAATGGACCTAGGTCTTTTCTTAGGTCTACCTCCATTTACCACAGATCCCGCATCCTTGAATCTAACACTTCTTTGAACCTGAAAGGGTTGACCTCTCTCATAATCATGTGTGTCCCTAGAAAATTTTTTAAGTTTTCTGTCTTTCACCATATTATCATAAAATACAAAATACAAAAATACATAGGAAGTATCCACAGTTTAATACGTTACTTCATTCATCAAGTATGCACCCACGTCACACCATCCGCAACATCCCAAAATCACAATACTTACGTATTAAGCGCATTAATTCATCTCCTCAAGATTATGAGGATGCTAAAAAGGATTTAAATATGAGATTTTTGGATAGAGGTTATTCAATTAGGGACATATCTAGTGCTAGGGTGTGGACAGATCAACAGCAGAGATCAGATCTTTTACAATATCAGATCAAGGATGATGTTAAAGGAGATACCATTAGATTCATCACTACTTTTGGGAAAAATCACCAACTTATTAGAAATGTGTTGAACAATAATTGGAACATACTTATGGCTAATGAACATCTTCGTCATATTCTGACTGATCAATGTTCAATTTCTTACAGGAGGGGCAAAACTTTGGGTATGTTATTTTCCCATTATAAACATCAGGATAGTGGAGGTGCAACATACAGACAACTCACCATCACTGGGGATGAGCTATTGGGGACTTTCCCTTGTGGTCATTGCACCTCCTGTGCAAGTATCAATAAAACTAAGGAATTCTCTAGTGCTAATACTAGTAAGATATTTGATATTCGCACATTTGCAAATTGTTCAACCAGTTGGGTGATTTATTTAGCTATATGTCATTGTCAGGCTTTTTATGTTGGTAAAACCTCACGGTCCCTTAGAATCTGAATAGGAGAACATCGTGGTGACATTCGGACTCACAAAATTAGCAATGCCCTATATCAACATACTATTAAGCATCCATCTGCTAAATTCATATTTTGTGCTATTGATAAAGTACAGGGAAATAGACTAAACCAGATAGGCTGGCAGAGTGTTCTAAGTAAGAAAGAAAAATATTGGATTATACATTTGGGAGCCCTTTTTCCACCTGGATTAAATGACCATTTATAAATTATCATATACATTTATATGGTATTTTACACCATACCTTGGCTGTATATTATTATTGACATAATATTTTTGTTGATATAGTATGATTTATGCACAGTTAGTGCATCTATGTATTTCTACTAATAATATAGGTTTTTTGGAAGTGCATGTTCTTTCAATAATGATTTGTATAATCACAAGTTTTCAGTTGATTGCTAGCCATTTGTTTATTGGCTAAACAATTATATAAATATGGAGTCTGTTTAATGGAATTGTGATAGCTATTTTTCCTCACTGAAGAAGGTATTTTACCGAAACTAGTCTGAGGCATGTCTTTGTTACATTTATGGTTAAGAGAGTGATTTAGTGTCTTCGACACTACATTTATTTCAATAAAGCCTTGGGGACCGTTTGCTGGCTCTTGTTTGTTCCTAGGCCAGACACATGCCAGACCTGTGTGCATACATACACGCACACACTGGAAACATATGTAGGGCACCGCAACACACATATGCATAATATCCACACACGCCCAATTAGATCAAAGGCCCTAACCCACACACATGATGTCATCCAATGGTGCAGCCTAGGCCTCTGGCAAACATTATCACCTTGTGCATATGATGATGCCTGTACTGCATCCCTAACATCCACACCATTGGTGCAGGGACATGCTCATATGGTCTGATGCACAGGGTGAACAGACTAGGAAGATAAGTGTAGTTTACAATTGTTGAGTACTGTTGACAGGCAGCAGACATACCATGTACTACAGGTGTACAATGCATTTCGTACTGTTAACAATATGTGTCTTGTGCAACAACAGTAACTGCATGTTGGTCATGATGTTCTGCTGTCCTCATTCAGGCCTAATTGCATGTGTGGGTGGATGTCAGTGTTTGCAGTTAGTGTCCCATATGTCAATGTGGACTACTCACAGGTATGTATGAATATATCAGCATGCACCGTGTAGCTGCAACATAACAGTGAGAATGTCCCACGTTCCAAACATGTCTACTGATCCAAGAGCATGACAGCTGTGTATTACGCTACTGTGGCTACAGATGTGATATCCATACTGGATGACATCACAGGTACAGTTACATGGAGTGGTGAGGTAAGAGAACGGTCTAGCTGATTACAAGGGTAGAGGCCAGTGGGAAGTGTGATGCCTCATTGGGAAGCAGTAATACACATTCCCATGACAGGATGCCAACACACAATTGACACACATGTATTCAGTGACACAGTAACACACCCACACACTCACAAATTCACTGATAGAGTAACACACACTCACACACAGTTGCTACTGTTAAGTTGAGGAAGCCTGCCTATGTGCAAATCATCATTACAATACTGTGCACCTACATGATGCGCCACAGAAAATACACATGTACAGTATGGCCTAAGATCGGGGACATCAACACGGATAGTAGATTGCATTGCCTGGATGGGGGGAGGGGTCTTATCAGTTCAGTATGGTAACATACACCCTCACTCCAGGGACCAGACATACACACACACACACACACACACACACACACACACACACACACACACACACACACACACACACACACACTGTGGCATTCAGTATTGACTACACCTATGTCACGCACATACAGATACCTCACATGTGTGAGATACACGCCCCTGCCTATGTCCTGCTTTCTACATTGCAGTCTGTACAAATGTGTACACTAGTGTACAGGAGAGTAACAACTGAGATGTATTCCCCACCATACCTGACATATATGGACACACATGCAACCACACATGCCAGTACTGTGAATCAAAGACCTGCCTAGCTCATGATATGTATGACAGACTTACAGCAGTATTGCATGCATTACAAAGTGTACTGACGCTTCCTTTGGCAACAGTGCTGATATATGCACATGGGACATCTTAACTGTTAACAGGTGTCAAGTGATTTACCTTCGGTGTCACCCTGACCACTGTCTAAGTTGTGTGTTATGTCCTTCAATTAATGCAACCATTGTTTACCGGTTACACAGGTTATTGTAGGACCTCTTGTGACACACCTGTGAGCTGTCCTCAGCAAACATCCTTCTGCAAAGATGCCCCACCACTTAGTTATTTCCACACATCTGTCCATACCTGAGGTACATCTTTCCGTACATTCAGCATATCATCATATACAGTTGGCAACGTTGAGGCTGCATTGCAACTGCATGATGTACTAGGATACACGTTACATGCATACAACAGCAACTGCACATGCATGTTATCTGAACGCACACACTACATGTACATGTGTGTAGGTCCTACAATCCTGTCATTTGAGCATGTTTGTAGGCATTGCAATTGGTGGACATGTGTAATGACATACATGACACATGGACTGTTGTATGATATGATAGGTATAATGGGTGACCGGTACAGAGGGAATGTTACCTCTGTCAACATTGATATCACACCTTATGTACAGTTAGCATTCAGCAGCCATGGACCTACATTCCATGTGCATGTGTGTAATGGCTGTAGCCACCTGTTTGCACAAAGGACAACAACAGCTGTGATATTTACATGTATGTTGTGTGTGTGTGTGTGTGTGTGTGTGTGTGTGTGTGTGTGTGTGTGTGTGTGTGTGTGTGATGTACATACCCAGGGTAGGTACATGTATGTCATATCCAAATATGAGGGTGTGTACTGGTGTACAGCAACAGTCATCTGCTAATGCTGCAAATAACCAATGGCCTCTGGTATGTGTACAGCTGACCTGGTTACAGACAGTGGTATCATTGAATTGCATAACACATAATGCAGCTGTGTCAGTACATGGGTACTCTCTACAGTTGATGTAGAGCTTGGTACAGTCCACTGGTCAAGGGTCACATGGTGGTGTACTCTTATATGTCCTACAACATGTATGGATGCGTGTTGGTGGTCTGAGGGCATGGTGGTGTCTGAGGTTTACATCCTGGAATGCAGCATGTGACACTGTGTTTTGCACATGACTCATCTGTGATGCCTTTCATGGGGGTATCGGTCAGTACATGTGAGTGGCCTCTATGTATGTGGGGACACCACCACCTGCAGTGGTCCGTACCTGTGTTATGGCCCACATGTCTTGTTCTGAGGTATATGGTGGTAGTGCTATTGTGCACTACAGAGCCATCAGCCAGGTGTTCCTCACTGCACAGATGTCAGTACTCCCCATTGTTGGATCTACAGTGAGCAACTGTGATTATGGGCACTACATATCTAGCACTGGTTAGCATAAGCATACAATGCAGTTGTCCTGTAGGTGTCAAGGTGTTATCCTGTGTTTAGGACATTTGCCTTGGAATGGCACTGTATGGGCAGATGCAACTTGGGTTTTATCCCCACTCCCTTGAATCACGGATGCATGTGATATGTGTCAAAGGCCTGTCTACTGTCAGTTATGTCTTCCCAGAATAACGAACACTGGACAACCTCGTACTTACAGCAGGACATTGGCTCATTGTGTTGTTCAAGCAGCTGCCACCTCTAGCAAGGCTCATTGTGTTGGTCAAGCAGTTTCCACTTCTAACAAGACATCACTGTGAGTGTTGATATTGTGCTTGGTATAGGATGGTACATCTAAGGTGATGGACAGCAGCAGACATTGTGTAAAAGACCAGTGTCAGATATATGTAGAGCAGCATTCCTGCTAACAATGACAACTACTAACACCAGAGCCCATTACAATGTGTTCTTTATGTCTACCTGTAATAGCATGGCCACTGTCGCCTTCTGTGTTTAGAATCAGAGTGCATCCCAGACAGCCCTGTGCCACTAAGTGTATGAGCATGCCCCTTATAACCTTGTGTAGATGGACATATAGTGCATTCCAAACAGCCCTGTGCTACTAAGTGTGTGAGCATGCCCAGTGACACCTTGTGTTGGTTATGTGCCTCTGTGTATGGGCATGGCCATTGTAACCCTGTATAGTGATAGTAGTCATCCATTCCACAGATGGACATACTCCAGGTCAGGATGAATAACTACTTTAAACACACAGGTTCACAGGTATGTACATCTTAACTGCCAGCTTCCCTGTTGATGTCCGCATTCCTAGAAGGTCATAATGACAGCCTTGAAATGTGTAGTCTGTGTGGTGCGACTCGTAACTATGTATTATTGTAATAGTGATCTGTAAATAGGCAGGTGTTCCGTTCCCACCACTGGCGTGTGTGTGTTTGTCCCCATTTGCCGGAGGACTGAAAAATGCTTTTAGACTGCTCACACTCCATACAATGTGTATAGCCACCTTTGGCAGGGCTGATGATGTCACCCACCTACAAATACACCTCTGGGAGTGCTGTGCCCCAGTAATCTCAGTAGCATGTTCTGTAACTGCATTATGCTGTAGTGTAATAAAGTAGTTAGGTCAGTATTCTAATCGCAGACTTGCCGTGTGTGTTTGTCCCTATCTGCCTGAGGACTGAGTAATGCTTTTAGAATGCTCACACTCCATACATTTCTTCTACCCACCTTTGGCAATGCTGATGATGTCACCCAACTACAAATACACCTCTGGGAGTGCTGTTTCCCAGTAATCTTGGTAGCGAGTTCTGTAACTGCGTAATGCTGTAGTGTAATAAAGTAATTAGGTTGGTGTTCTAATCACAGACTTGCCATGCATGTATATGTGTGTGTGTGTGTGTGTGTGTGTGTGTGTTTGTCTCTGTCTGCCTGAGGACTGAGTAATGCTTTTAGACTGCTCACACTCCATACATTTCTTATACCCACCTTTGGCAAGGCTGATGATGTCACCTATCTATAAATACACCTCTGGGAATGCTGTTCATAGGTTCATAGGTTGGTACTAGGCTATCGGCCCTAGGGCCTATACAATCCTAGCCATAACAATTCCCTGGCTATTTCTTCCAACATTATTTACTTCCCTGGACCCCTGTCTAGCAGGGTGACTGACGTTATCCCTGGGGTGAATTTCCTTTCTCCATTCCAATCATGGAGGTTCCTTTTAAAGAGGGCCAAAGAGGCACTCTGCTTGACATGTATGTGCAGTCTATTCCAGTTTCTGAGGAGTCTCTGGCTCAGGAACCTATCCCTTCGGCATGTTTTGTTTATTGTGATGACAAGATTTAGATCCCTGGAGCGTGTCTCTGAGGGATTGGGATTTCTTTAAGTGCAGCATGTCCAACAGCTCTGGGTTTGACATGGGCTTGTATGTTAAGCAGAGCTCGCCTCAGAGTAGATGATATGCGACAGAGTATAGCTGGAGTTTTTTAAGGTGGTCAGCATAGGGCATCTGCTTTAGGCCTGTGATTCTTTAGTGAGGTATTTCTGCGGCCTTTCCAGTTGTTGCAGATGTCTAGAGAGGTGCATACCAAATGGGGCATTGTATTCTATAATGGGTCTAATGAGGGATGAGTACAGTGGGACAATGACCTCCTTTTTTCTGGATGAAAAGCCCTTAGTGATTAGGTGTGCCACATAGAAGGATTTCCTGACTGTTGTGGTGCTGTGGTTATTGAAGGTGAGACCACTGTCCACCTGTGTCCCTAAGTCTCTTATCACACTTTCGGTGTTTAGTGTACTGCCAATTATGTGATAATTCACAGGTACATGTTTTTTCCCAAATGGGATAACTATATATTTCTTTACATTGAGCTTGAGCCCATGGCTCTGGCACCAAGCATCTGTTTCTGTAAGGCCCTTTTATAGAATATCCACATCATTTGGGGATTCAATAATGGCTCCCAGTTTGCAGTCATCCACAAACATTGTTAGCCAGAGTCCCTTGGTGATGGCCTGTACTTCAGAGAAGTAGATGCCAAACAAGAGAGGTCCCAGGACTGAACCCTGAGGTACTCCACTTGTCACTTGTCTGGAGCTGGATTTGGAGTCAGCTACTTTTACAGTGTGGGTTCTGTCAGTAAGCCAGTTGGCAACCCATCAAGTGATGTAGAGGTTAATGCCCATCTTAGTAAGTTTATCTATGATTCCAGAGTGGGAGATGGTGTCAAAGGCCTTGGCAAGGTCCAGATAGGCTGTGTGGACTGCCTTACCCTTGTCCATGGCTCTGGAGACTGATTCAAAGAAGTCAATAAGGTTCAGGAGACAAGATCGGCCCTTCACGAACCCAAACTGGGTGGGGTCCAGTGTTTTAAGGTTGCCAATGCCTTTGTTTATAAGTTCCATGATAATACGTTCCATGGCCTTGTGATCAGGCTCATCAGACTGATGGGGCAGTAGTTCCTGGGATCCAAGGTGGCCCCCCCTTGTGGAGTGGGATAACTGTAGTTGTGCACCACTCAGTGGGCATGAAGCCTGAGATGAAGGTATGATTAAACATGACACTTAGGTGAAGTGCCATTTAATTTTGTAGTTCATGTAGTATACAGCCCAGGATGTCATTTGGTCCCATGGATGCTGTATTCTTAGCTTTGAAGAGTGTGTTTTTTACCTGTGTGGCCGTTATTACCAGAATTTTGCAATCTTTCAGTATTGAGAAGGGCCATTTAGGGGGTGAGAGGGGGGTGAAGTTGGCACTGAATCAATCTGCCAGGATATTGGCAATATCCTTGGGATCAGTATATTTAATGCCATACTGTGCCCCAGTAATCTCGGTAGCATGTTCTGTAACTGCGTAATGCTGCAGTATAAACAAAGTATTTAGTTTGGTGTTCTAATTCCGGACTTGCTGTGTGTGTTTGTCCCTGTCTGCCTGAGGACTGAGTAATGCTTTTAGACTGCTCACACTCCATACATTTCTTATACCCAACTTTGGCAAGGCTGATGATGTCACCCATCTACAAATACACCTCTGGGAGTGCTGTGTTCCAGTAATCTCCATGGTGCATTCTGTAACTGCATAATGCTGTAGTGTAATAAAGGCGTTAGGTCGGTCTTCTAATCCCAGACTTGCTGTGTGTGTATGTGTCTGCCTGAGGACTGAATAATGCTTTTAGACTGCTCACACTCCATACATTTCTTCTACCCACCTTTGGCAAGGCTTATGATGTCACCTATCTATAAATACACCTCTGGGAATGCTGTTCATAGGTTCATAGGTTGGTACTAGGCTATCGGCCCTAGGGCCTATGCAATTCTAGCCATAACAATTCCCTGGCTATTTCTTCCGACATTATTTACTTCCCTGGACTCCTGTCTAGCAGGGTGACTGACGTTATCCCTGGGGTGAATTTCCTTTCTCCATTCCAATAATCAAGGTTCCCTTTAAAGAGGGCCAAAGAGGTGCTCTGCTTGACATGTATGTGCAGTCTATTCCAGAGTCTGAGGAGTCTCTGGCTCAGGAACCTATCCCTCCAGCATGTTTTGTTTATTGTGATGACAAGATTTAGATCCCTGGAGCATGTCTCTGAGGGATTGGGATTTCTTTAAGTGTAGCATGTCCAACAGCTCTGGGTTTGACATGGGCTTGTATGTTAAGCAGAGATCGCCTCAGAGTAGATGATATGCGACAGAGTATAGCTGGAGTTTTTTAAGGCAGTCAGCATAGGGCATCTGCTTTAGGCCTGTGATTCTTTTAGTGAGGTATTTCATGCCCTTCCAGTTGTTGCAGATGTCTAGAGAGGTACATACCAAATGGGGCATTGTATTCTATAATGGGTCTAATGAGGGATGAGTACAGTGGGACAATGACCTCCTTTTTTCTGGATGAAAAGCCCTTAGTGATTAGGTGTGCCACATAGAAGGATTTCCTGACTGTTGTGGTGCTGTGGTTATTGAAGGTGAGACCACTGTCCACCTGTGTCCCTAAGTCTCTTATCACACTTTCGGTGTTTAGTGTACTGCCAATTATGTGATAATTCACAGGTACATGTTTTTTCCCAAATGGGATAACTATATATTTCTTGGCATTGAGCTTGAGCCCATGGCTCTGGCACCAAGCATCTGTTTCTGTAAGGCCCTTTTATAGAATATCCACATCATTTGGGGATTCAATAATGGCTCCCAGTTTGCAGTCATCCACAAACATTGTTAGCCAGAGTCCCTTAGTGATGGCCTGTACTTCAGAGAAGTAGATGCCAAACAAGAGAGGTCCCAGGACTGAACCCTGAGGTACTCCACTTGTCACTTGTCTGGAGCTGGATTTGGAGTCAGCTACTTTTACAGTGTGGGTTCTGTCAGTAAGCCAGTTGGCAACCCATCAAGTGATGTAGAGGTTAATGCCCATCTTAGTAAGTTTATCTATGATTCCAGAGTGTGAGATGGTGTCAAAGGCCTTGGCAAGGTCCAGATAGGCTGTGTGGACTGCCTTACCCTTGTCCATGGCTCTGGAGACTGATTCGAAGAAGTCAATAAGGTTCAGGAGACAAGATCGGCCCTTCACGAACCCAAACTGGGTGGGGTCCAGTGTTTTAAGGTTGCCAATGCCTTTGTTTATAAGTTCCATGATGATACGTTCCATGGCCTTGCAGATTAGGCTCATCAGACTGATGGGGCGGTAGTTCCCGGGATCCAAGGTGGATCCCCCCTTGTGGAGTGGGATAACTGTAGCTGTGCACCACTCAGTGGGCATGAAGCCTGAGATGAGGGTATGATTAAACATGACACTTAGGTGAGGTGCCATTTCATTTTGTAGTTCATGTAGTACACAGCCCAGGATGTCATTTGGTCCCATGGATGCTGTATTCTTAGCTTTGAAGAGTGTGTTTTTTACCTGTGTGGCCGTTATTACCAGAATTTTGCAATCTTTCAGTATTGAGAAGGGCCATTTAGGGGGTGAGAGGGGGGTGAAGTTGGCACTGAATCAATCTGCCAGGATATTGGCAATATCCTTGTGATCAGTATATTTAATGCCATACTGTGCCCCAGTAATCTTGGTAGCATGTTCTGTAACTGCGTAATGCTGTAGTGTAAAAAAAGTGTTTAGTTTGGTGTTCTAATTCCAGACTTGCCGTGTGTGTTTGTCCCTGTCTGCCTGAGGACTGAGTAATGCTTTTAGACTGCTCACACTCCATACATTTCTTATACCCAACTTTGGCAAGGCTGATGATGTCACCCATCTACAAATACACCTCTGGGAGTGCTGTGTTCCAGTAATCTCCGTGGTGCATTCTGTAACTGCATAATGCTGTAGTGTAATAAAGGAGTTAGGTCGGTGTTCTAATCCCAGACTTGCTGTGTGTGTATGTGTCTGCCTGAGGACTGAATAATGCTTTTAGACTGCTCACACTCCATACATTTCTTCTACCCACTTTTGGCAAGGCTGATGATGTCACCTATCTATAAATACACCTCTGGGAATGCTGTTCATAGGTTCATAGGTTGGTACTAGGCTATCGGCCCTAGGGCCTATGCAATTCTAGCCATAACAATTCCCTGGCTATTTCTTCCGACATTATTTACTTCCCTGGACTCCTGTCTAGCAGGGTGACTGACGTTATCCCAGGGGTGAATTTCCTTTCTCCATTCCAATCATCAAGGTTCCTTTTAAAGAGGGCCAAAGAGGTGCTCTGCTTGACATGTATGTGCAGTCTATTCCAGAGTCTGAGGAGTCTCTGGCTCAGGAACCTATCCCTCCAGCATGTTTTGTTTATTGTGATGACAAGATTTAGATCCCTGGAGCATGTCTCTGAGGGATTGGGATTTCTTTAAGTGTAGCATGTCCAACAGCTCTGGGTTTGACATGGGCTTGTATGTTAAGCAGAGATCGCCTCAGAGTAGATGATATGCGACAGAGTATAGCTGGAGTTTTTTAAGGCAGTCAGCATAGGGCATCTGCTTTAGGCCTGTGATTCTTTTAGTGAGGTATTTCTGCGGCCTTTCCAGTTGTTGCAGATGTCTAGAGAGGTACATACCAAATGGGGCATTGTATTCTATAATGGGTCTAATGAGGGATGAGTACAGTGGGACAATGACCTCCTTTTTTCTGGATGAAAAGCCCTTAGTGATTAGGTGTGCCACATAGAAGGATTTCCTGACTGTTGTGGTGCTGTGGTTATTGAAGGTGAGACCACTGTCCACCTGTGTCCCTAAGTCTCTTATCACACTTTCGGTGTTTAGTGTACTGCCAATTATGTGATAATTCACAGGTACATGTTTTTTCCCAAATGGGATAACTATATATTTCTTGGCATTGAGCTTGAGCCCATGGCTCTGGCACCAAGCATCTGTTTCTGTAAGGCCCTTTATCGAATATCCACATCATTTGGGTATTCAATAATGGCTCCCAGTTTGCAGTCATCCACAAACATTGTTAGCCAGAGTCCCTTAGTGATGGCCTGTACTTCAGAGAAGTAGATGCCAAACAAGAGAGGTCCCAGGACTGAACCCTGAGGTACTCCACTTGTCACTTGTCTGGAGCTGGATTTGGAGTCAGCTACTTTTACAGTGTGGGTTCTGTCAGTAAGCCAGTTGGCAACCCATCAAGTGATGTAGAGGTTAATGCCCATCTTAGTAAGTTTATCTATGATTCCAGAGTGTGAGATGGTGTCAAAGGCCTTGGCAAGGTCCAGATAGGCTGTGTGGACTGCCTTACCCTTGTCCATGGCTCTGGAGACTGATTCGAAGAAGTCAATAAGGTTCAGGAGACAAGATTGGCCCTTCACGAACCCAAACTGGGTGGGGTCCAGTGTTTTAAGGTTGCCAATGCCTTTGTTTATAAGTTCCATGATGATACGTTCCATGGCCTTGCAGATTAGGCTCATCAGACTGATGGGGCGGTAGTTCCCGGGATCCAAGGTGGATCCCCCTTGTGGAGTGGGATAACTGTAGCTGTGCACCACTCAGTGGGCATGAAGCCTGAGATGAGGGTATGATTAAACATGACACTTAGGTGAGGTGCCATTTCATTTTGTAGTTCATGTAGTACACAGCCCAGGATGTCATTTGGTCCCATGGATGCTGTATTCTTAGCTTTGAAGAGTGTGTTTTTTACCTGTGTGGCCGTTATTACCAGAATTTTGCAATCTTTCAGTATTGAGAAGGGCCATTTAGGGGGTGAGAGGGGGGTGAAGTTGGCACTGAATCAATCTGCCAGGATATTGGCAATATCCTTGGGATCAGTATATTTAATGCCATACTGTGCCCCAGTAATCTCGGTAGCATGTTCTGTAACTGCGTAATGCTGCAGTATAAACAAAGTATTTAGTTTGGTGTTCTAATTCCAGACTTGCCGTGTGTGTTTGTCCCTGTCTGCCTGAGGACTGAGTAATGCTTTTAGACTGCTCACACTCCATACATTTCTTATACCCAACTTTGGCAAGGCTGATGATGTCACCCATCTACAAATACACCTCTGGGAGTGCTGTGTTTCAGTAATCTCCGTGGCGTGTTCTGTAACTGCATAATGCTGTAGTGTAATAAAGGAGTTAGGTCGGTGTTCTAATCCCAGACTTGCTGTGTGTGTATGTATCTACCTGAGGACTGAATAATGCTCTTAGACTGCTCACACTCCATACGTTTCTTATACCCACCTTTGGCAAGCCTGATGATGTCACCCATCTACAAATACATCTCTGGGAGTGCTGTGTCCCAGTAATCTCGGTAGCACATTCTGTAACTGTGTAATGCTGTAGTGTAATAATGTAGTTAGGTCTGTGTTCTAATCCCAGACTTGCTATGTGTGTGTGTGTGTGTGTGTGTGTTTGTCCCCATCTGCCTGAGGACTGAGTAATGCTTTTAGACTGCTCACACTCCATACATTTCTTATACCCACCTTTGGCAAGGCTGATGACGTCACTCATCTACAAATACACCTCTGGGAGTGCTGTGTTCCAGTAATCTCTGTAGCACGTTCTGTAACTGCGTAATGCAGTAGTGTAATAATGTAGTTAGGTCGGTGTTCTAAATCCAGACTTGCCATGTGTGTGTGGGTGTGTGTTTGTCCCTATCCGCCTGATGACTGATTAATGCTTTTAGACTGCTCACACTCCATACATTAATTATACCCACCTTTGGCAAGGTGGATGATGTCACCCATCTACAAATACACCTCTGGGAGTACTGTGTCCCAATAATCTCAGTAGCGCATTCTGTAACTGTGTAATGCTATAATGTAATTAGGTCAGTGTTCTAATCCCAGACTTGCCGTGTGTGTTTGTCCCCATCTACCTGATGACTGATTAATGCTTTTAGACTGCTCACACTCCATACATTTCTTATACCCACCTTTGGCAAGGCTGATAATGTCACCCATCTACAAATACACCTCTGGGAGTACTGTATCCCAGTAATCGTGGTAGCGTGTTCTGTAACTGCATAATGCTGTAGTGTAATAAAGTAGTTAGGTTGGTGTTCCAATCCCAGACATGCCAAGTGTGTGTGTGTGTGTGTGTGTGTGTGTGTGTGTGTGTGTCTGCCTGTGTGAGACAAGTACAGTGCTTTGTAGAGTATGCGTTCTCTGTACAGATCGCATGACCACCTTTGTCATTCCTGCTGTTGTCACCCACCTAGGTATACACCTGTAGGCGTGCACCAATCCAGTATTCATCATAGCGTGTGCCCTAAAGACATATTGCTGCAGTGTGATACGGTAGGTTGGGGTTTGTATACAGGACATGGCAAGTTTGTGTTTGTCTGTCAGTGCCTGTGTAGAGGTGGCCGTGATTGTCTTACCCCGGATATGTTTGGGAGCGGATTTTGTAGTTTTCCTATATGGTGTCTGTCTTATGACACATTGGCCACCTCATGAGGAGTACAGCTGTCAGTCAGCCACGGGACTGTGTTGGCAAGCCATACCCATGCATCTGGCAAAAGGCCTGGTGAACAAAGTATGCAGCCCTACTAGTACCCGGTATATGTCCCGCACCCATGTGCCATGCACAAACTTGCCTAGGATATCCCGCTATGTTGCTAGTACCATGCACATTGATGACAGATAGTAGGCATGGTGTGAATGCAGTGGCCTGCAGAGGACATGGCACTCTGTACAGCAGTACAATAGGCACATATATGCGGACATTGTGCCTTCACTATGTTCCACACTGAATGCCTACAACATATGTGGTGCCATCAAATGTGATCCACAGAGGCCAGACAATGCTGTACACATATGCCCTGTATGGACCCATGCCACTGACAAAACAGAATACCTGTATCATACTATCAATGCAGATGCAGGGTTGACCTGCTCACTATAAGCAGGTTTCATCACACCAGGCCAGTATTGGCATATCGGGGGATAACAGGCTGTGTACACAACATGTGCCTGCCAAACCAGGTACACCTGTACATGTCACTGTACAGTATTGTGGGACATGCACATCCCAGGCAATGTGCATGTGAAGGACTATCAAACACAGACATGGCATGCATTGCAAAGCTATGGGCATACACATTGATAACCAGGATGTCAGGCCAGATAATGCAGTACCCATCTATGTGGGACATTGCAGACACTACACCCCTGCACTGCACACCATTGTCAGGTGATACGATGCCAAGGATTACCCCTCACCCAGCCTTGTACAGCCATCTTGCACAGCCAACCACTACACACCCATGAAGCAATGCATACCTGCATGCCAGTACTGGCACCTTGTGTCTGCATGTGGGTTGTGATGCTCCCAACCACAGTCACTCCCAGTATAACCCTCATTGGCATACCAACAGATGTCAAGCACTTTCACATGCCCTAGCCCATAGAACCTCCAGATATCCCCTGTGGTGCATGTAGTCCTGTGCATTGCTGCAGTGTGGCAAACTAAGTAGTTAGGTTACGTATTTGTGGCCCTGGCAAAGAGTGTCAATGCGTGTCCATTAGAGAGTGTGGTTGTGGTGACAATGGCATCCATTCATGTGGACAGCCATGTGTGCCACACCTAATGTATGTCTACTATATCTCTGTTGCAGATGTCACTCATCTACACACATATATGTTCTTACAGCACAGCAACATGTCACCTTTGTGGCACATGTAGTAACATCATGCACATGTAATAGTAATGAGTAGTCAGTCAGGGGTTTGACCCCTGTACTGTTCGGCATGTGGCAGATGATGCTTAGGGTTAAGTCTCTACGCCCTTCTCTTGTGTACTTTGCCTGTCCCACACATGCACTCTCTGGTGGATGTGAAGGACTACATCTACACAGCAGCAGCATGTGTATTGTAAGTGATGGACATGGTCAGGTGATGGTCTCTGCACCTATTGCAGTCCTCCTCTAGCTGATTGCATGTGGTACAGCTGTGATGGTGTTCCCATAGCCATCTGCATGATAAACACAGTACACTATCTAGGGAAAACATGTTATTTGGCCATGACAGTCGCTGTGAGTGTTACCTGGATGTGGTGTTCTGACACGGCATCACAGATGATATCTGGATGTACGTCAATCATTTTCCACAGTGGGAAATAGCCTAAAGACAGGAGGGTGATGTGCCACACATGACTACACCATAAGTGTAGCTATGCTGCATTTAGACTACTGCCTGACTGCCTGTTTAACATGTGTGTGGTAATGGCTATTCTGCATGTTATAATACAGACATGACAGTACTCTGTTCATGAGGGACCCCCATCTGTAGGGCCATCTGTGAACTGGTCAGTGTGTGCAAACATTTGTTTCCTGTGTTACACACTGAACACACATCTGTGCACAGCAGAAGCATGGTGTGAGGATTGCAGACAGTACATGATGATAGGGATGTGTTACTGCCATCGCATCCCTGACTGGACATGTGTCACATGAGACAGTGGTATGACAGACACTGTCTGGGGTTCCCAGTGACAAGCCAATAATGGGCAACTGTTCATAGCTGCAGCCACATGTCTACTACACATTGTACAGATGGCTTGCAGTATATATGCATGTGTTGTGCTCCTTCTGCAAATGTATACCATATGTTGTGCTGGGTTGATGGTGATATCTATGCATACTGTTGTAGGTAATCCAGTATGCTGTTGTGTTGGGTTGATGGTGTTATCTATGCATACTGTTGTAGGTAATCCTGTATGCTGTTGTCTATCACTAAGCCATATGTGGGTTTAAACTGCAACACCATAGGCTGAATGGGTTGGGAGGTCCAGGCAGAACATCCTGTCTCACTTCAGCTGACCATGGCACCAGGCACTAGCACATTTGGGGCCCAGCCTTAGACATCAACCTCTGCTGGCTCTGCACCACCTTCTGGTGGTACCACCACTGAGGATGGAGCATGTCCCCTCTGGGAGCGGGACAATACAGGTACATGTCTGCTGTTGTGTGGTCCCGGACATGTTGCGTTGGTGGCTCACTAAGGGGTTCCAAAGCCAGATACACCAGCCCAAGGGCAGAGTGTCACATTTACAGGGTGATGCTATCCCTCCTGGACAGCCCGCAGCACTGCCTCCTTTGCAGCTGTTTAGGTGCAGTGGCAGTTGCCCATGGCTGGGGACCTCCAACCCACTGTTCCCATGGGCTTGTGAATGCCAAACACTCATTCCTGTCTGGGGTGTATCCCCCCACATGTGTCATATACCAACCCTGTATGCTGTCTTTTCTGTGATCCTACCTATCCTCCACAGCCATACCTACACTCCTTCCCCTACATCCGACCCTCACCTCGGAAACAAAAAGCCAATTGGTTCCTAGGACAACATCTGCCCTATACATAGCTGTCCATTACACACATGTGCCCATTGGACACATGAAACCCTTGTAATATGCATCACAACATACTCCTGTTATCCTCAGCCCTGTCCCTCAGGCACACATTTCTGGTATGCACATCACTTCTATACGGTCCAGGTACACATGATGAGGATGACCCCATTGTGCACACAATACTACCGGTCCCTCTATGGTTACCCCATTTACCTTTATCTTGATGATGATGTTGCACACAGCACCTTGCAAGAGTACTGTTCACACATAATGATTGGACAGGTACTGTTGTGTTAATGTACATTACATGCACAGAGTGATGTATACGGCCAATGCACAACTATTTGCGTGTATGAATGACACATGTCTGTCTGAGGGAGTCTTGAGATCACATAGAGTAACACCACTACATAATACAAACGTCGCTGGTGTTTCCCATTTCATTCATTTGTAATGCTTTGTTGCCACATGGTATGTTCCTGAGATATCTCTATATATGTATGTACCTATATGCTGGACATAAACACTCACATATACATCTACATGATGGGATACATTCCTATACTGTTGAATGACTGAGCTGTATGATATGTTTGTGGTACTGTCCGTTGTCTGTATATCTGCCATGGCATATTGGTAATTCACATTAGCTGTGTGCGCAGGGTCCTGGTTCCGACCCTTGCAAAGGACATTTATTTGGTTGCAGGGCAGAACAAGCCCATTGGATACGGAGGGAGTAAGGCACATTAAAGCAGTTGGTAGCGGGTGTCCATGGGTTTGCATGGTGTTAAGCACTGCTGACCTTTGGTTACAGCTTCTTACACTCGGTTAGCCTCTACATTGCTTTACCAGTGCAATACTCGCATACTGGTAGCCAAACACGCTTACACCTGCTCGCTCCCGCAATTGCAAATGCACCAACATTGGTGCTTGCATCTGTCACTCACTCCCCTGGGTGGGAGCGAGGACCACAATATTACCTTGTGATGCCTATTACACTGGACTACATGACTACAGTATTGGGAATGGCTGCCCATTAGGTGATGGCATGGCATTTGACTGTACGGAATCAGCAGCCTGTCCAGTGAATTAATCATATTATTTGTGTGTTCCTCATACAGTCTGCTCCCACCTTGTGATGCCTATTACATTGGACTACATGACTACAGTATCTGGAATGGCTGCCTATTAGGCGACGGCATGGCGTTCGACTGTACAGAATCAGCGGCCTGCCCAGTGAATTAATCATATTATTTGCGATTTTCCTCATACAATCTGCTCCCATCTGGCTGATACTTGGGAACCGAGACTCTTCAATACAGATAAGTAATTGGGTTTTGGGAGCCACATCAGTCGGCCGAGTCATGCTACTGCATACCTATTATAGGTTTGCCACCTTTTCAATTGGCCAAGGTGGGACTTTAGGGTTAACACCTGTCCCATTTTGCGAGGGACAGTCCCTCTTTAGGTAGTTGTGCCCTGCAAAAATAATCAAGACATAGCAAATGTCCTGATTACAGGACAATATTATATTCTACATTTCTTTTATAGTTGCATAAAACAGTTATTTTATATATGAAACGTCTATATGTTATGTGAAGTAGCATAAGCAATTCAAATGTTACTAGAATAAGCTGTTATTTGTGCAAATAAGTATAATTCTGTACTATGCACAGCTGTAGGTATGTTTTGTCCTGGAAAGTCTGACATTTCTACAGAACATGTCCCACTTTGGCCATTTGGAAAGGTGGAAACCGTATAGGACCTGTATGTAGAGACACCAGATTTTGTGGGGCAACACATACCTACAGCCAGCAGAAAGGAGAGTACTTCACTGTTTTGCCTAAATAAAAGGTTATTCTTGTAGCATTATAGTTGCTTATACTGTTTCTTATAACATTTAGGTGTTTCAGATACAAAATAATTGTTTTATGCAACTACTACAGACAATATAGGAAATCTTTGCCCTAAATCACAGGACATTTGCCATAATTACATTTATTTTGCAGGACACAACTGCCCAAAGGGGAGTGTCCCTTGCAAAGGTGGACAGGTGGTAACCCCAACCCTATTATTCTATCATCTTTCTAAGGTAGTTGGCAGAACATGCGCTTTCTCTCACTAGCAGACCTCTCATACGAATGGGGCAAAATGAACACTGAATCAGGGACACTGCATAACAACCTCAGGGACACATTTAGAAGTTTGGTGCTATTAACCTGACACATTGACGGACCCAGAGCACATATGTATTCATACACATTGTCTGAGGTACATGCTGTTTATGACTCTTACATGTTGTCATTATTCATTACGTGTATTCTGCCACCTTTCTTCCTAATATCACTAGTTCTAGGAGGGTTTAGTTGGGACTGTGTTAGATTCTGATTCGTAATCACGGACGTCCCTGGTAATTGGGGACAGTTCAATGATATGGTCCCTATGTGTTCCCCCAATGGTTTATGGACTATCCAGTAGATGTGCTCTTAAGGTTTGGGAGGTATGGGTGTCTGCTATACCCACATCGGAATATTACTTACATCCATGGGGCAGTCCTAATATGTCTCTGCCAGCCAACACCTGCACGCCTTGGCCCATAATTGCATACCCATAGTTCCCCTACCTGCCACTCCTCTACAGCACTCATCCTTACTGTGGGTGCAGGTAGGGTATGAACACACCCCTACCCACTGCCCAGTCTCTCCATGTCAGGACACATGTCGTACGTTGTGTCAACCCATGTGTTATCAGGCTTGCACAACCTACTGTTCTGTGTACAGCTACATCCTGGTTGCAGCAATCTTTACTGGGCTTGGCTACAAGAACAGAATTTATGGGGTCCCACAAAGGACATCGCTGTCCATGTTTAAAGTGTAGACCTTGTAGATCTCTCCCACTGGTAGTTTCCTGACGGTGGTCTGGGAAGCAGTGGTGTATTTACCTTTATTGCATGTCTGTATGTCTCACCAGCCTAGCTGGGGGGGGTGGGAGGTAGACGTTTGTTTATTGGACCTCCCACCAACATATGCCCAGTCTGAACATATGTTACCTGAAACTGCTGTAACATAACCTAGGTATATACGTGTGTATATTTACTATAACATATATATATCTATTTACATTAATATATACAGATATATCTGCATATGTATACATACATGTATATTCATATCTTGCGGTATATATATATATATATATATATATATATATATATATATATATATATTTGTATGTATATATATATATATATATATATATATATATATATATATATATATATGAATAATATATATATATATGAATATATATACATCTGTGTGTCTGTAAACCAATACATTCCCTGCTCATACGCACTTACACATGCGTAATAGTGTTTATATATGCTTCACCAGCATACCAGTGCCTTATTCATTATGACGACACTTCACTCCAGTTATCTTGTAATCGGTATTTAGCACGTTATGCAGTGGACAGATGTCGCAATATGTTCATGTACGGATTACCGATGGTAATTGGAATGTAATACAGTGTGATTCGACCTGTCCCTCTTCTGCACAACCTATTATTCCATCTACTGTCGATGTTTGTATGTGCACATTCCTATTATTTATGTCAATAAATGGAATGCATGTGTTACAGAGAATGTACTTCAACATATTGTTGTCTGCATGTGTGTATGCATATATACCTATTATGAACTAGCTGACCTCCACAGAGTGGTCCATTAGAACCAGGCCATCCAACCCTGGCACACCTGGATCCATAATTGCATACTTATAGTTCCTCCACCTCACCCGTGTTGAATTTACACGCGTAACATCCATTATCCACTTGTTATCGCAGCCATGACACACCTTTACACACTGCCCTCTCCAGAGCATTTGGGGCCCTACACACATTTTGTCCCATCTCATGTATTCACAGAGTCTCCCGCCATGTATATTTGCACATACGTGCCTTTCCTGGGGTTATGGAATCTGGCCATTTGTGCTTTACAATTTTTGGTGGTCTCAGCATGGACTACATTCCGTCTGTGTGTAAAGTAGACTTAGCAATTCAACGATGTTACTCCCACTGGTAAAACCCTGCCTGTGGTGTGAGTAGTGGTGCTCTGCTCACTCCTGGACAGCTTTTTATGACATACGCTGACAGCACTATATAATACCATAATTGCTCTTGATTCCCTTCACATCCCTTGTGTATTCTTTATTGTTACATCGTTCATTCTTCAGATATATATATATATATATATATATATATATATATATATATATATATATATTACATCTGTACGTATAAACATACATTTCCTATGCTGGGAGCTGCTTACACCCACGCAGGTGCACTCACCTATGCTTATTGTGCATTGCATATGTTTACTGCCGCTTATTTGTGCTTACATGTGCTTTATTCATTATGACAGTACCACTTTGATTGAAGGGATCTGGCTAATAGTCCCATGCAATACACACGTTCACTTTTACATGTTTAAATGTCGGCTTTACAGCAGAGCGACATTCATTCCACAAGGAAAATGACGTGCTATAGTCGAACTTGAACCGTGAATGCCTTTTCTTTAGGCGAATGCTCTAACCACTACACTATTGGTGTTCTGCTTCATTTATATGTATACCCATGGTTCATAGTTACCCGAACAATGCCTCAACACTTCACTTACACAGCAGGCATCCATTTTCCTGTTGAGAAAAACCACACTACTACACATGCTCCATTCCCTACTGCTCTGGACCCGTGCCGCATGTTGACTCACTCCAAGGATATTCAGACCTCCAAAGCCTATAGTCCTGGCACATAGGTGTGTTTAATTGTGAGGGTGTTCATGTGGTCATCCGGGTTTAGGCTTGTCCGACTGGGGACCGGGACAGCTCTGTACCTGTTTGAAAGTCAGATTTAGCAAGTGGACAAGGTTACTCCCACTATTAGCATCCTACCTGTGGTTAGAGATGCAGGGATTTTGGCCACCTCTGGCCAGCTATATTCTTTTGCATTCGTTATGTTTGGTTTCTTGTTCCATATATATATATATATATATATATATATATATATATATATATATATATATATATATAGTTGCCACTGTTTCAAATGGCCAAAGTGGGACTTATTTGGTACAAACGTCAAGATTTTGCAGGTCGACACATACCCACAGCCAGTACAAAGGACAGGACCTCACTTTTATGTCTAATTGACAGCTTATTCTTGTAGCATTTTAGTTGCTTATTCAGTTTCTTATGTCAATTAGGTGTTTCAGATACAGAATAACTGTTTTATGCAACTATTACATAAATATAGGACATATTTTTGTCATTAAATCTCAGGACATCTGCCATTTGACACTAAGTGTACAGGACACAACTGCCCAAAGAGGGACTGTCCCTCACAAAGTGGGACAGGTGGTTACCCTATATGTATACATACATATATATATATATATATATATATATACATATGTGTGTGTGTACGTATGCATACATACACATCTATATGATTTAATTACTTTGATCATACTGTTGAATAACTGTGCTGTCTGCTATGTTTGCGATAACATCGACGTTAGGTATAACTGCCATGGCTTAGCGGTAAATCACATTGATTGTGATGTGTAGGGTCCTGGCGTCGGGCCTGGCCGATGCGGTATATTGTGTTGCTGGGCGGAACAAGGACCATTGGACAAAGGGTGAGTACAACACTTTTCAGCTGTGGTTTTCCATTTAACTGCCGATTCACGTCACGCAAAATCCGTCAACATTCTTTCTGTGATACGTCACCCCAGTTCACATTTAATTGGTATTATATCATTATACAGCATAAAATTAGCAAGATATGCTCGGATACAGATTACACGTCATAAATGATGTGTGCTGCAGTCGAACCAGCAACATCTGTTCAATAGTTGGATGCTCTAACCACTACACTATTGGTGTTCTGCTTCATTTATACGTATACCCATGGTTCATAGTTACCCGAACACACAACTCAACACTTCACTAACACAACAGGCATCCATTTTCCTGTTGGGAAAACCACACTACTACACATGCGCCATTCCCTACTGCTCTGGACACTTGCCGCATGTTGACTCACTCAAAGTATATTCAGACCTCCAAAGCCTATAGTCCTGGGACATACGTTTAATTGATTGTCAGGGTGTTCATGTGGTCATCCGGGTTTAGGCTTGTCTGACTGGGGACTGGGACTGCCCTGTACCAAGCTGAAAGTCAGACTTAGCACGGGGACATTGCTAGTTCCACTGTTAGCATCCTACCTGTGGTTGGGATTGCAGAGGTGTGCTCACCTCTGGCCATCCTGATATATAACAGCACTAAATATTATGGTACCATGGTCATTCTTCATATCTGCACACACACACACACACACACACACACATATATATATATATGTATATATATATGTATATATATATATATATATATATATATATATATATATATATATATATATATATATATATCGGTCTGTACATACACATCCATATACACCTACATGCATTTACATTTCACATACCGCTGAATCACCGCCACACACACACACACACACACATACCTGCTTACACACAGGGTTGCCATCTTTTCAAATGGCCAAAGTGGGGCATTTTTGGGATACACATCAGATTTTACAGGCCGACACATACCTGTGGTCAGTACAAAGGTTAGAACTTTACTTATTTGCCTAAATGAAAGCTTATTCTTGTAGCAGTTTAGTTGCTTATTCTGTTTATTGTAACATTTAAGCATTTTACATACAGAAATAACTGTTTTATGCAACTGATACATGAAATATGGGACATAATTATTTCCTACAATCACAGGACATTTGCCATTGTATTATTTTTGGTCAGGATACAATTGCCCAAAAAGGGACTGTTCCTCGCAAAGTGGGACAGGTGGTAACCCTACTTACATCTGTTTTAAAGCACTTTAATCACCCTATATCCGACTGCCACTATGCAAATGTGTAAGGTATATATTTCCGATAATGCACGTGGGGAGACGTGCATCACGGTCAGGTGTTTAATCCCGGGCCGTAGGTTTTGCAGGACTGGCTGGAGGCTGAGCAGTCTTGTGGAAAACTACTGCTCATACAACTTGTGTCCAGATGTCTACAGGACTGGACATTGTGTCGTGACACCAAGTCTAATGTTTAGAACAGATACTTATCCCATGAGGAATATCCAAAAATTGTGGAGACTGATGACCTCGATTCTTTCAGCTTTACGAAAATGAGGTAGGTTTATACATGCAAGGGATAAATAGTTTGCAATCCTGAGACTGCCTAGGGTGAGACTGCCTACTAGATATGAGTAGGGGTCACTATGTGCAGATATGGCTGCGCCAAGCTAGCAGCCCGAGTATGGGTGGTTTTGGTGGACGTTCAGGAAGGGGGGGGAGGTGTGCTGTGGAGGGGATGATGGCTATTCAATTATTTGTCCAGGTGTGTTGGGGTTGGATGGCTCAGTTCAGGCCAGACCATTATGTAGGTATGTGCCAGTAACGTTTCTGTACATGTGTATCGCACATTTTAATGTTCATATGTTTGTGGGATTGTGTTCTACAGTATGGCCTGTCAGGTTGTATTGTGAATGTGAATGTTTGTTCTTTGGTTTTCTTTCTGATTCACCCACTTTTCCCTCATACACCTCCAGTTCACCTATTGTGCATCCAACCCAGTCTCCCCTTGGTGAATTATTACATTATCCATCACCCCCCCACCCCCATATTCCACACACACCATCCATCCCTTCTCTGGTTGATGGCCCATGGCATAGCCAACAGAACACATTGCGTACACTACATATCTCTGCTACCAACATGGTTGTGAGGACTACCCTAGCATTTTTGATCTTCCACATGCTGTACTTCACACACATAGGTACACGCAAATACTTATCTTTCATGACATGGGTAGACCCAGGTAATACCTGTTCATCTTTGGGCCGTCCTGAAATGGGCAGATATTGGCTGAATGCTCTGACCATTGGTAGGGTTGCCACCTTTTCATATGACCAAGATGGGACATTTTTGGGACACACATCAGATTTTACAGGCCAACACATACCCACAGTCAGTACAAAGGATAGTACTTTAGTTTTATGCCTAAATGTAAGCATATTGTTGTAGCAGTTTAGTTGCTTATTCTGTTTCGTTTACTTGCTTATTCTGTTTCTTGTAACATTTATGTATTTTACATACTGAAATAAGTATTGTATGGGACCATTACATAAAATATGGGACACAATTATGTCCTACAATTGCAGCATATTTGTCATTTATAATGGTTTTGGTATGGACACAATTACCCAGTGGGGGACTGTCCCTCACAATGTGGGACAGGTGGTAAACCTAACCATTGAGCTAGGCTTAGCAATTGGCGGTGTGCTAACATGACGCATTTCGCTTCCACTTGGTATAACTATCGACACTACAATGGAATACGGACACGGGGTTTTAAATGTCATTTGTTCGAGGGAAGGGGCCTCAATATTCAGCTACGTGCCTTTGTGTTTACTTTTTATTTTGGTGTTCGCAAAACTGTCTTGTATGCTTTGCATACATTTCAGTATCCACGGACACTGACAGGAGTGATTACTATTAGAGGCGGGCTGTACTAGTCAGCATTTTAGGTTGTGTGTATGCAGCTGACATGTTCATGCCTCCGTGCAGCGCTTGGACATGCACCCTGCACTCGCGCACGTTTCCTATGCATGTGGCAGTTGCGGCAGTGCGCCTTCATTAATATGCATGTGGTGCTGCTGCGCCATCTCTACTCCACACAGTCAACGCAAGGTTAACGCTGTCCTTGCGCCAAGCTTCATAAATCCTGGGGATTATTTTACATACAATACATATAATTCTATGTTGTTCCTACATATTTATATTTTTAATATTTGTTATAAGTTTTTAATATTGGTACAAATTGTTTATTTTTTTAATATTTGGTATACATTGTTTAATTGATTAATTAATGCATGGTTTTGTGGGATATAGGACTGTATGTGGTTGGTACACTTTTAACTGATGAAGTTTCTGTGAAGAAGAAAAAGCGGGGATTCAGTTAAGCATTCTTGTCATTTTTTACGTGGATTTGTGATCAATAAACTGTGAGTGGACTTGGTTTTGGCTCATCTGAGTGTGCTTTTCTCAGTTTCATACACTACAATGATGACATCATAACCTATAGAACACAGAGCCAAGAACACAATGTTACTATAAAAAGGGTACTAGACAAATTAACTCAGAGCAGACTAATCTTAAAGTAGTCTATGTGTGAGTTTGACAAATTCTCCTTTGACTTCTATGAATTTTTTTTCTCAAGTGAAGACATGTTCTGATCATGAGGTAAACACATTAGAAGAAATAACATGTATGAGTAACTAAATTTCCTGCTTTGTTAAAAACTTCAATACAATAACAGGCAGCAAAAACATGAGTACCTTCAACAGATTCACTACACCTTACTGAGTGCAAACAGAATGAAGTTCTATTTGGTCATGTTCATCTCCACAAAGATGAACTCTTGATCATTGTTTTCCATTAGAAATAACTGCTGGTGTGCTTTAAGTATGCCCAAGCAGTGATCGCTTTGATTACAGATATTTCCTTTCTTTTCTTGTTTGTGCATCTGTGAAGTTGATATGTATGTATGTATATATAGATATAGATATAGGGTCTATATTATGTGATCAAAGAATCTCTTCTTTGAACACAATAATCAACACATATACAGTGAACGCTGTAAACTGCGAATGGCCATGTCCTCGAATTTTTTCCTTGGGAAAAAAATTCAGTTGGCCGATATTGGGAATTGCACTTTTCTGCAATGTAGACTGATCTCAGAGTTGATATATTTAGTTGGGAAGGTGTGGTAGGCACAGTCCCCTACATCGGGGGGTGTGGGGGGCAAGGCCTCCCCTTAATTAGTGTTTTAAAGTTTGTTTTTTATTTTACAGACACGTGAATTTTTTCCCTGAGGAAAAAATTTGAGGATGTGGCCATTCGCGGTTTACAGCTTTGCTTTATACGTGTCGATTATTATGCGTTCGAAGAAGAGATTCTTCGATCACATAATATAGACCCATATATATATATATATATATATATATATATATATATATATATATATATAAATTATATACAGACATATACAAATATATATAACCATGGGAGGCAGGAGCTTTTTTTTACTCACATTTATGTTTTTTCCATTGAACTGAATTTCCAACCACTTGAAATTGGTGAATTTCTTAATGACCCAGTTGTGACTTGACAAAAGTTATTTACTTATATATATTGCATTTGTTCACCTGGAAAATCATACTGTGCAGCAATTAACCCATTTTCAGTGGAGGCCCAAGGTTAAAAGATGCAGTACACAGGCACAAATGTTCAATGAAAGAAATCAGTGAGCATAATAAGAATATATACAATGACCATAAGTATCACATTAAAAAAAGCAAAACATGACACTCTTTTAGCCATAAGAATGAACTGTAAACGTACACTGATTAAGTATAAACATCAAGCTTGTGATTTATGTTTATATGCGGGATAGAGGTCCTGGGTGTATAGCAAAAGTTCGAATGCTGAAATGTTCGAATACCAAAACCTCGAACTTGAAAGTTCGAAGACTGAAAATATCGAAGCCGTGGAACATCAAATTCTTTCCTAGGAAAAGAATTTGGTGGGCTGTTTCCACGGCTTTGCTATTTCCTCCACTGTGGTGTGATTTCAGAGTCGGTATCTTTAAGTGGGGGGTGTGGGGGGCATTAGAAATAGTCTGTAGTGTTCATGTGTTTCGCGTTTTGTACTGGAACAGTGGAAAAAATTGCTGTTCTCAGTCTTCAAGGTTTTTAGCTTTCGTAGTTTTGGGTTCGATGTTATACTATTCGAAGTTTTGACATGTCGATGTTGTGATATAGACGTGTGGTCCTAAAATAGTGAAGGCTACGTGGAGTAAGGAGTACTGGGATAAGGAGTAGGTGTACTCTGGGAAGAAGAACAGAAGCTAGAAGGGGACAAGAATAAAGAAAGGATGGGGTGAGATGAAGAGAGCTGCAGTTGCTGAAGAATAAAGAACAAAAAAGAAGAGTGGGAGTGGGAGTGGGAGTGGGAGTGGGTAGAGGATGAGTAAAGCAGTAGGTGGCTATAGAGTGGTTATCTCAGTAGTTTTAGATGATACTATACTAGCAAGGTGAGACTAGAAGTAAAGTTGGAGTTGTATCGGTGGGTGAATGTATGCTATGAAGTATTTATTTGTGCGTTTATACTGGGGTAGAGAAGCAAGGGCAAAGTCATGTGTTTTTGAGGTGTAGCTTTAAATCTATTTTAAAGGAATGAACATTTGTTATGTGCCTGATAGTGAATGGAGTAAAGTTCAATATTTTGGATACAAGGCATTTTCAACAGTGTTGCTAGATTTTATAATAGAGACAAGCTAGTTGTCATTGGAGTGTAGTTGCCTATTGAGGCAATACCACTACAGAAAACGTTTTAGAGAAAGATACTTCTCAGACTGATATAGGATGCTGGGGGTATTAATAATTGAGAATACATAAAGTAATGAGGAAGACAGATTAAGTTAAGGAATTCTGGGGTTTTATAGTGATATGATTTGTTTTTTGTAATATTGTACAAGCTTGGCTAGCTTGATGGATGTTAAGTTTGTGAAGAGTAGACAGGCATCGGGAATGACCTAATATCAGGTAAGCAGCGGCTGTAGCTTTTCTGCTAGTGTCAGGGAAGAAAGGCTTAGATCTGCACAGCAGTCCTAGATTTTGGTATATTTTTTAATGGCTTAAAAATGGAGGTCAAATTTTAGGATGTTCTTCATCTGATCTGTGCTGCAATAGTCTAAACTATATTGGTTATGTTCTACCAAGGATATAAATGCTGGCCAGCTTGCAAAGCTTCAGGGCACCTTCCACACACTCAAACCATTAGTTAGCTTGAGCTGAGTTGCTTAAAAGTCAAGTTTGGGCACCAAGCCCTTCAGAGCTTTCCTGCCACTGGACAGAGTATTCTTCTGTGGGCTTTTAAGGATTAATAGCTAACACTATTCCGTTGTTGGTCAGAAAAGCTCCCTTTTTTGTAACAGAAAAAAATACTGTGTATGTAACATAGTTATATTTTAGCTAGGGAAAAGGTATTTTTATTGTCTGTCATTTGACTTTTCTTCACTTTTAAATGGGAGCATCACTTTTTTCTTTTGTGGTAAAAAGTTGTCAAAACTTGTATTTTAAACTACTTTTTCTGTAGGGAAACTGGTGTTTATATTACTTTTTATGAGATGGAGTAAGTGTTTAATGGGATTTTATTTTGTTTTTGTGTTGAGCAAGTTGCTTTTTAACAACTTAACTGTTTTACCAACTATTGCTACTAAGCTTCCCTGGGAATTAGGCACATTATTTTCAGTTAACTGTGGAACAAGGTACCAATTCCTCAGTTATATCTCTTCCAGCAAGCTGATTTATTTACATTAGCCATAGGAGTGACTCTGCTGTAGACAAAATTTGTTCCTAAGAACACACATCTTTTTACTTGGGACAAGTTAGTGTAGTCACTACAGTCACCATATACCAGGTTTTAGACACATCCTCTATTGCTGTTGGTATGCCCTTGTCAGGCTGGGAGGGGGGAGTCACTCATGACAGTTGTCAGAGAATGGGAAGGGAATGCCACTCTGTTTAGCCAGAAAGATCTTTTTATCGCTAGGAAGATGATTGATTTCTGGCAGTCCTCAGTCTCTTTCTTCAGGAAATCTTGTCAAAAAGAAACACAGTACTAAATGTATGCCTTCTGCTGCCTCAGTGATACTGGACAGGAGTAATTTATTGGGTTAAGCTCAGGGTTTAGTGCAGTCTCTTATCCCTTCTTCTATGGCTGGCCCTGCTAAAAGAAAAAGTGATTATTGCTTTCCTAAAGAGTTTCAGGAGTTCAAACCTCAAAAGGAGTAAAGGGACAGAGAATGTAATATCACCACAGAGTTTTGATTCAGATTTTGAGGAGAGTGAGTTTATGAACACCACAGAGAGAAGGGGAATGATGAGATATGGAAGTTGTGCCCTGTGTGGTTTTATTTCTGAGGATCCAATTATTGTCATTTCTAATTATTCCTGGTAAATAGCACCTAAAGTTATAGGTAGGTTGAACCGTAATAACAAAGAGGTTAGTGTATTGCACCCAGTGTATATCTTATCCAGCATTCCATGTGAGCAAAACTCAGAACACAATCAGGAAAAGAATTTGCTAACACAATTATGCCATCAGGAAGGGCAATACCACCAATGCCATTTTTAGGCATTCAGTTAATTATAAGAACCTTAATAAGTCCTTATTTTCCTTATTTTGGAAAGTATGAGACCCTATAATAGGAGTGGAAACTGGGAAGCCCAATTAGAATCTTGGGAGTTACATTGGCACCTTTTACTGGACGCAACCAACCTCCCTGGACTAAACAACAACACTTTGATCAATAGTATAGTGCAACTTAAGAGAGACTATCTGAAAGTTTTTGGAAGGACTGTAGGGGTGTATTTGTTGCTTTTAGACAGATGTCTAATAGCTTTATTCAACATACTTGGTTAGATTAATAATTTTAACAGAAAATTGTATGTGTAATACTTGTAATTTGCTTATCAGACACATTAATTAATGATTTTAAGAGATTGATTTAATTGGATTATTTTGCTCATGTAACTTTTTTCACAACACTATTTGCAGAATGTTTTTAAAAACTGTTTATAGTTCTGTAAAAGTTATGAGCTGCATTTAGGAAGAAAAGTGCTTAACAAATATGAATGTATTTAATCCTGAGCTAATTTCTTGAGTGACAACACCTTTTGTTTTTATTTGAAAGTTAAATTTAGGGAAATAAGTGCTATACTCATATGTACGAATAAATCTGAAAACAGATGTTTGTTTTTGAAGTGATTTGAAGGACTTACATGGGAAAGCCAATGAGCATCTTTTACAGATCATATGGTTATGTAGGTTGCATTTTGTGAGAATGAATACATTGTTCAGAAAGGGAAAACATTAAAAGATTGATAGCAGAAGTTAGTAGAAGGAGAACACTGAAAGATGAAAATGTTTTTTGGAAAGAGAAACAGACAATGTGATATTTTAGTGCAGGAGTAGGAGTGTTTCTTAGAAGAAAAAAGTGAAGAATATTTTAAATTAACAAGAAAGACATCTGAAAGAAAAAAAAAACTAAATGTATATTTTATGAATAACATGTTTCTTGAAAGGTAGAAAGGAAGATATGATGCCAGAAAGGAAGCAAAGTAAGAGGAGAGTTGGCTGTTAGAACCGGGGGATGAAACAAGATGAGCTAATAAAAGTAGTGACCAAGTATGTTAGATGTACAATGAATAAAAAAGGAAAATTAAACAAAATGAAATACATTTTGTGACAATGTATGTTAGACGTACAATGAATAAAAAAGATGGAAACTGAAACTAGTATACATGATGTCAGAGAGGTTAAAAAAGAAATAACAAGGACAAAACTGAAAACAATGTTTTAAAAGAAATAAACGAGAACACTGCATCAGATGCAGATGAAAAAGTTATAATTTTTATGAGTAAATGACTAACAAAGAAAAAAAGAATTTTTACTGAGGCAATGAATGTATGGTTAAATGAAGGTATACAGGAAGAAGATATAGGTGCTGATATAATAACAGTTGGAAAAAGGAATAGGAAGGCTATAAAATCAGACTCCAATAAGATGGAGAAATGCTTATTATAAAATCTTCATGAAGATGTTACAAAAGAGATTTTAGGAAATAATAACTGATGTTTTGTATGAAAGAATTTATCTAGTGCACAGAAAGCAAGAAAAAGAGATGTTATTGATACAGGATGTGAGAGAATAATAAGAGGAAAATGAAGGATAAATTGGTATAATGTGGTATTGCCAAGGCATTTGATAATGTCAATCATTTTGAAGCTTGGCTAATAATGAAAAGTATGGTGCAGGGGAAAAAGGTGATAAGAGTAAGAAATGAGTATGATAAAACATGGGTAAGACTGCTGTTACTGGATGGCTGAGGGAGAAAGTCAAAGTAGAAAAAGGGATGAACAAGGATGTAGATAAGAAGGACATTTTAAATTTTGGTAATGAATGCAGTGACAGAAAATTGATTAAGTTGAATGAAGCAAGGTAGGAGGGTCTATATTGCAATAGCAAAATGGCTGAACACCGAATTCTGTTTCATCTACACATAAATAGTGAAGTACAAGTTACGTGAACAGCTAGATCACAGATTTTTTTCTAGGAAAAAAATGGCTTGGCCGTCGCCATTAATTTGCCCTTTTCCCCACTGTAGTGTGATCTTGGAGTTGGTATATTTATTTAGGGGGTATGTGGGGGGGCCACTTCATAATGTTTGAACTGGTGTGTCGTATATGGTGGGCTTACCGATTTTTTCCCTAAGAAAAAAAATAGTGATCTGGCCATTCGCGTAACTTGTAGTTCACTAATTATGTGTCAATGAAATGGCGTTTGGTGTTAAGCCATTTTGGTGTCATAATATAGACTTAGGTAGGAGATGAGGAATGGAGAAAGAATGCCTCTGTTATGTCATATGCAGATGATTTAGACATTATAGTTTAAAAAAGGGCTGAATGAAAAAAATATAGTAGAGATGGGGAAGCAGTTGCAAAAGGTAGGGTTAAAATTGAAAAATGAAAAAAATAAAGATTTTAGGGCTATTATAGAACAGATGGAGTATATTTTATAAAGAATACAATAAGTATATTATAAATAAACTATGATAAACAAGGTGTAAGTATTCAGCAGTGCAGATGTGTTCAGAAGAAATAAAAATGTGCTATGTGTTGGAGGACATTTCAGCTGATATATATATATATATATATATATATATATATATATATATATATATACGTTTAATACTTACATATTATGCGGAGGTGGTGCTACGGTAGCGTTGTCACCTCACAGTTAGACGTTGCCCGTTCGATTCTCAGTTAGAGCGTCTTCTTTGTGGCGACATGCGTGAATGGGCATTCCTTCATTGAAGGTTGTGCGTTAGGCCCGGCAAGCCAATACGTAAAAATCTACTGCCAATCATTAGCGGACTGGAGTTCCACTGTGGCGACCCCTAACCGGGAAAAGCCGAAAGACACAAACAAACTTACATATTAAGTAATCTGGCAAATGTTGGAGTTATTTATATATATATATATATATATATATATATATATATATATATACATATATATATATATATATATGTTTCCAACTCAGAAAAATATTCTTAGAAATATCTTTTTAGTACAAACTGGGTATTTAGTCTTGATTCTGCTAATTTAGGAATTGTATATGCTAGAAAGAAAAGTTGGGAATCTAATTGAATTAATTGTGTGGTATACATAGCATCAATAAATCTGTATTTATTTATTTATTTATTTATTTTATTGCATTTGTTTACTGGGAAAATCCACTGGGCCTAAAAGAGCATAGCTATTTTCAGTGGAGGCCCAGGGAGAAAAGCTCCAACAAGAACACAGATACAGAAACAAATTTAAATATTAATTGGTATAGAAGTAGAAACAGTGTTACATATAGTGATTACAATAATATATACAGAATATATACATAACAGCATGAATCTAGTTCATTTGATTACAGTAATATATACCAAATATATACATAAAAGCAGGAATTTAGTTGGCTGACAGATAAATTCAATCAGAGAGGTATAAACAGAGATATATTAATCAGCATTATTGTATCAGTATCAACAAGTGATGAGAAAAATAATAAATACGGAGAACGTATCATCAGTCACTAGTAGCAAAAAGCATAAGAGTTATCGTATAAGAGAAGGAAGAGGTTAAGTTATAGGGCGGGTACATAGCCAGGCAGATCTGAGATGATTTTTCAGTATTTGTATGAAGGTGGTGGTACTGCCTATGTTTCTTATAGAAGGTGAAGTGTGTTCCATAATTTGGCGATGGTGAAGGACTACAGGAGTTGAAGAGCAGGTAAGGTGGGCTTTTCTACTTTTAGAAGTAGATGATTTTCAGATCTTAGTTGCCTGCTGGGTTGGTATTTGGCAAGTAGAGTTGAGAGAGCAGGACAGTCTGTGGGTCTGTAGATTATTTTGTGCACTGTAATTAGTTGGGTGAATGACAGATGATGGCAAAGTTCCAGCCAGCCTAATTGTTTCAGTGGGTTACAGTGATGGGGCAAAAATTTGGCCTTGGTGGCAAATTTAGCTATTCTGTTGTAACACATATCAAGTTTGAATTTTGTAGAATTTTGTATATTAGTGAGGAGAGGGCCACCGTAAAGGAGAGAGGGTAATAAAAAGGTAGTTGCAAAGGTTTGTCTAGTAGAGAGGCTAAGAAAGTGTTGGTGCCTGTAGAGCATACCAACCTTTTGGTGTGTTTTTTTTTATTGTTGTTGTTGCTTATGTGTAGGTCAAAGTAAAGGTTATCTATAATCTATCTATAATAATACCTAGTAATTTAATGTGTGAGATAACATCTATAGTGATATTGTCTTGAGCATGTATACTGAAAAGTTTTTTATCTAGGGGAGTATTTTTCTTAGGGATAAAAATGACTAATTTAGCTTTGTTTGGATTTTGGGCACGATGATTGTTAAGCATCCAAGATTCAGTAGAAGTGAAGGCATTCTGGGTAATTTGCTGGAGTTCAGAGCTGGAATTTGCAGTGCTTATTATTGTAGAGTCGTCAGCATACTGGATTACGAACATTGTGGGAGAGTGGAGTGAAAGTTGTTACTAAAGATGCTAAATAAGAGAGGACCAAGTATGGAGCCTTGGGGTACCCCTGTGGAAGTATTGAGGAAGGAGAGTAAGACCATTGCCATTTGATGGATTGCTGCTTATTGGACAGATAGCTATTGAACCATTGTAGGGTAGGTGGGCAAATGTGAAGGGTGGATAGTTTGGAGAGGAGGATGGTGTGGGAAATGGTATAAAAAGCTTTGGAGAGGTCATGGAAAAGAGAACGATTATTTTACCAGAATCCCATGCCCGGTTAACTGTATCAAGGAAGGAGGGAAGGGTGGTAGTGGTGTTGTGTCCTGGTCTGAAACAAGGCTGAGTGGGTGAGAGAATTTGGATTTCAAGCAGGTGGTTGAGGAATTGGGCATGCATGCATTTTTCCAGTATTTTAGAGAAGGGTGAGAAAATTGCTATGGGTCAAATGTTTATGGTGTCTGTGTTGTGCCGCCTTTGTGTAAGGGGATAATACATGCTTTTTTCCAGATGTCTGGGACAAGGGATTCTTTAATCATTCTGTTAATGAATATGCTGATAGGATAAGCTATAGTGTTTGCAGTTAGCTGCAGGAAGTGTGGGGGTAGATTGTCAGGGGCCATAGTGCAGGGTTTTAGCTTAAGTAAAAGTTTTTTTTTATTGTGCTGGTGGGTATGGGGGAGAATTTTAGGTTAGGGTTAAGGGTAGACTTGTTTTCTGGGATGATTTGGTCAACAGCTGTCTTGATGTTGGTGCTGTTAACTGTAGGAAAGGTGGCGGTTAGGTTAGCTATGGTGTCAATGAAGTAGGAATTGAAGAGGATAGCAAATTCAATGGGGGGGGGGTGTGGGTCAGGGGATGGATTGTTTTGAGAGCCTGGGTGTAATAGTTGGTTGATGGAGGACCAGAATTATTTGGGAATATTTTTATGTTGGCTTAGTACGTGGAGGTAGTGGGCTTTTTTATCACTTGTCATTAGACATTTTGCCTGGTTATTGAGTTGCTTGTATTGTAGTAAAGTTGAGGGAGTCTTTGTTTTTCTGCCATGATTTCCAGATTTTATTCCATTTAGGTGTAGATAACGGTGAAGAAGGTGTAAGAAAAAATTAGTAAGTTCTGCATAAAACATAAAAGGAATTATGGTTGGATAGGATAACTAGGAAATGAAAAGAGAAGCTGATAGTGGTGAAATAAATGAATATGTAAACAAGATTAAAGTATGGCAAATGGACATATGTGACATTTGCAGGGAGAGGAATCTTTGTGTAAATGGATGAGCAAAAATGTTTTTATTTATCTGTGGAAATCTGATGATTAGAATTGCAAATAAAAAGGTAACAAATTGAAGACAAAAAGGATTTTGAGAAAATTTACAAAAGTCATGATTTTGAAGTTATATTTAGAAATGCTGCTTGTAAAAGCACATATGAAATAAAAGGTACCAGTGAAATTAGGGTGTAATGTTTGTAAAGTGGAAGAAATTACACAACATATGCTTTTGAAATGTAAGAAAGTTGAGAGTTTTGGATTTTATTTAAAGAAAATTTTAAATATGAATGTTTAAAAGATTTGAATATAGACATGATATTATATGGAAGATATAAGATAGGGAGAGTGCTGTCATTAAATTTGAAGAGGTATTGCTTACGATGATATGGATTTTGTGGAAATATAGATACAAAAATATTATTGTACAACACAATGTAGGAACTTTAACTATTCAGTATAACAAAAATAGTTGTGGTGTAAGAGGAGGAGTGGTTAAGATGTTAAAATATGGTGAAATGTATATGCAAAAAAGTATAGAGAGGAAAAAGGGTATCATAATGTAAATAAGTTGAAAATACAACACACCTACTCTTTTAGTTATGTGCCGTGGGATGTCTTACATCCACCTGAGCTACTTCCAACTCAGGCAAATGGGGCCTCAGTTTAATGTCACAGCTGAACGATGGCAAACTCAGGAGTGCAAAATCATACTTATGTGGCACTGCAGTGTCAGTAATGGAAAATAAATCAAATCACCTCTTGTGGTAATAGGACTTACAGCTTTTTGATCTTCCATCATCAAAGGTGAGGATACTACATGTTGAGCATTTATGGTTTAGATTTGGAATGCCATGCACGTGGCATGGGTTTGATTCCTGGTCAATGCAGCATGGCATGGACTTGGGGTTGGAATAATGGCTAAGGTATTTACCTCACAGACACAAATTGCAATGATACAGCTAAGCATATTCATTATTTTAATATGGAATCTCCAAAATCTTTGTAAACCGAACAAAACATACAAAATTATTAATTAGCAGACATCTGAGAGCCACTTCATATGTAATAAGTTTTGCATCATATTATATCTTAAGCTGAATTTACTGAGTTATTTTCATGTACAGTGGTCATATGAAATATATTTAAAAACTTTATAGACTACATCCTTGTAATTCAAAATTGAACTAAGCTTCACTTGTCATTAAATCAGCTGATCATTGTTTATTTTTGTTGATATTAAAATGAATAATGTACACAGTTTTGACCTATGCAGTATATCTGATACATGATGAGCAATAATACTACAACATTACTGTGCCCCCCCACATACACAAGAATTAATACTGTTCCAGTAATAAACTTCATAGTTAAATCTGATATTAATACCTCAGCCCTCTTAAAAATTAAAATAAAACACTGTACGTATGATGCAAATACAAATAAGCCATTGGTTTAGTCTAATCTCCTAAGATACAGGTAATAAATTAAATAAATTTACTAAGCAACCAACCATAATGTCACATGTGCATCTTTCTGGGTTTGTAACAAGCCATTCTCATAAATAAAATTTAGAGCAACAACTCTAAGGGCCATAGTTTAAAAGGGCTAGGGAAGTTCTGTGGAGCCCATCTGCTGATAGGACTTGCTGCCCTGAAATAAATACATGACTCACCTCTTAAATAAACCCAAGCAAAGGCTGGAGAGAAAACAATTTGCATATCAACAATCCCTGCTTTATTGATCAAATGGAGTCACTGACACAATTCTTCATTATGTAATTTTATAAAAATCGGTGTTATGGAAACACAATACATATGGAACACATATCCTGAGTTATGCCAAAATATATCAGATACTACCCAAGTTCAGATGCATGTTAGTCATATCAGTAATGCAGTGGGGAGCTAGCATACCATACTGTAATGTAGAATAATGAACACAAATAGGCTAGGAAACAGGGAGTGCACTATTTCCCTTCATGATAACTATACACATAATAGGACAGTTGATGCAGACATCAGCAATGCAATGAACAACAACAGCAATGAAACATAGGCCATCTACCTTTTCACACAGGAGTATATGCCCATAGTAGCCACTTTGTTCAGCTTTGACTACAAAGATAGACATCACTGCTCAACAGACTCCATTGTAGAGGATGTAAGCAATCACAAACTTTACATTAAAAATGATAAGCAGCAACTTATTAAAGCTTTGATAAAATGCATATTAATGCATATGACATATATTATGTTCCGAATCATATTCAGCAAAAGTTAGCATGCTGATTAAAGAAACAAACATATATGCTGGCATGCACTCACACCCACCCAAAATACAGCATAGCACAAAGCTTTAGTGTTATGTATGCCTTAAACTGCATTGGTCATATTCTGAAGCAAGTGTATGTAACAAACTTTTGGAGTTGGACATAATCTTCTTACCAAATATGGTTCCCAACTGTACAGTTTTTGATACAAGGCTGGCCCCTTGATATTTTTTTTCTCAGAACTAAAACATCCTGAGCGGATGAAGATTGAACTCTTGAGCATCATTTTTCTGTCATTCAAGCCACTGAGGATCAGTGAGTTCTGCTGGCAGTGATGCTATTTTTGGTGGGAATTTCCTCCTTGTCTGAGTTGGTGCGATCATGGAGTTGGTATATATATATATATATATATATATATATATATATATATATATATATATATATATATTTTGGAGGGGTGTGAGGGTCTTGACCATTGTAAAAAAACACTTTAAAAAAGTGTTTTTGGGCCACTTTTTCTTGGAAGATGAAATCTGTCTGCTCACAATAGATGTAAACAACCCTGCCGTGACATCATGAACCCACAATGCACCACTACCTAAATTATTGCGTGAGCTGCTTTATTTATATGCTAAACACATGGGTAGTAATTTATTACTTTCTAGAAAGACAAGCTGCCTACAAGTTCTTGCAGGTGGAACACCTCAAACTGAAACGATACATGTGTAAGTAAAAAGCTACTACTTTAACAAATTGTGTTTACCCATAATGTTTTGCAGCTGTATGTAAATCTTCACCAAGTACCTACCATGACATTATTTTGAGGGTGAAGTTATAGAAAAAAATGAATAAACAGTGAAACTAAAAATCAGGCACTTCACTATAATCTTTTTTACATAATCACTTGCAAATTTAACATCAGTAGTATAACTGAAAATTAAATTAATTGCAAAACAAAGATAATTCTGAAAGTTGCCAATACACTTTAAAGAAGTTGTTATTCTACATGAAAATCATCAGCTCCTGACCACAAGCATAACTGTCTGAAAATTCTTTGACATCTGAGGCAAATGTCAGACTAACTATGTCTGTCCGAACAAAATCTCGTGACCCACCTAGTGAGGAACTGAGGGGAAGTAATTAAATATCTGATACTGCTGTCTCCCATATTGTAAACGTATCCTAGAAATGACATATCTGCATACAACAAACTAAGTCACCATTTGTCATATGGGGGATGGGTATCAATAGAATGTGTCAAAATGGTAAAATAAGTACTGAGGATGAAAACATAACCTGCTGAATAACATCTGCGCATCCGTGGCCTAGTCTGATATTGAAATATACACTTCTCCTGCTTTTAGTGATGAGCCCACTATCTCATCAGACTTTTCACATATACACCCTTTGATAGCTGCTTCCCGTCTGCGGTGATTGCTCAGACCAGGACACCATGGGTAAGAGGGAGCTTGGGAGGACACTTGAGGGATGGTACAGACTGAAGACCAATTTAATTGAAAAATAACCATCTCGGAAGGAGTAATAGGGAGACAGAACAACTTGCTCTAGCGGGTATGGAGCTGCATAACAAAAGGGAAAGGAGGATGTTATTATCGGACACTGATCATTGTTGGACTGGGATGAGCAAGGAGGCTTTCACAGCTGGATACCTTAGGTGGGCTGCTGAAATGTATTTCATGTCATTTTGTTTTTGTAAGTTCATTAATTTCTCTGAAAGTTTTTGTTTTCTTGTCCCTCCACCTTTATTTTTTTATTATGTATATTGAATTAATTTTACTTCCTGTGATTGTATTCGTCTTTCGCAAATCCACCAGTATGATATTATATTTATGTGCCACACATATTACAACGTGATTCCTCACTTTTCATCTGAATACACCTTCTTCCAGTTTCATTCCTCGACTTCTATTTCTGATCTTTTTTCTTTATAAGGCTGTTCCTATCATATTTTCTCTTGCCTTTTTCACTGAATAAGTAGTCACATTATTTGTCTTATATTTCAACATAATCTATGTGACACTTGTTTTCCCTGCTCTGAAACATGCCTACCTTTCTTCGGTATGTATGTAAGGTTTTGATAGTTAAAAAAACTCTTGCTAGATGGTTGTATAAAAAGGACACAGTCAGTCTTTTAGGCAGCAGTTCAAGTATTTCTGAAGTAACAAGATAAACAGCTATTAAATGTGTAAACATTCAAAAGGCAGAACAGAGAAGATTTTCTCCTGTTATTGGCTGAGGACTATTGCAGTGGTGTGCAGCATCTATTCCACTGTTTATTATTGATAACTTATAATACTGCGTTTCACCTTTGTCTACTGACCTTCAAACATAAAACTTTTTTTTTCACTGATCCTTTTTCTGCAAATCAGCATGGCGTTATGGACACACAGATGTTTCTTTTTATTCATCCTTACCATTGATTTTACTACCAAACACATGCTCACAGTACCTTAATAGTGTAATAGCACAAGGATACTACATGTCTGTTTTTTTTCCATTTGCGACCATCTAACAGGAGCTGATGTTTAAGTGCACATGGGGTGAGGGGATAAACCCGTCCAGTTGTCCTGTCTCTTTTTGCAGCTCCCGTTGATTCACAGCTCACTGCCAGCTCAGGCAGTCTTTCCAGGAGTCACCAAGTCTTTATGTAAAAAATACTTTCTCAGAACCAGGCAAACATGAGTATTGTCTAAGTGGATCTGATGGCACATCCTTCTTCTTTTATCCTCACTTCCTCCTCTTCTGTTTTCCCATGTAACTTCTTGTATGCCCACATCCTGTCACCTCCTCCTCCCTCTGTCTCACCTATTGTCTAATTAGAATGAATACAACAGTTTCAAGCACTGTTCATACTCCTTTCCTTCATGGCTTTGATGTTTCCCTATTTTACATCCTTTTTTTTGCATGCCCATAACTGGACTGAGTATTTTAGATAAGGTTTCACCATTGTGTCATAGAACTATAATTTCCATTCCTTATATATATATATATATATATATATATATATATATATATATATATATATGTGTGTGTGTGTGTGTGTGTGTGTGTGTGTGTGTGTGTGTGTGTGTGTCTCATTGCATGCAATCTTCACTTTGACTGGTATTCCTACTTCCCTTTCTAGTTATGGCAGATAACACAGGAGTGTAGTAATCACTCCAAGATAATTCTCAGCCACATTGTTTCCCATTTTAGCATCCCCTAGGTTACATGCAACATATGAGCTGTATCCAAAATGTAGAACCTTGAACTTACTTAAACTATACCTCACTTTCCATTTGTTTGCCTATGGAGACAGGACTTACATCCCTTTTCTGTTTTTTCCCACTATCTAGGATTCTGTCCCTAATTTTTTTTTCATCTGCTAATACGCTCACTCTGTTAGTCATAACACTGCCATAACAGATATAACTCAACCATTTTGAATATCAGAAATTAATATGCTCAGTAGTAAAGATCCCAGACCTGACCCTTGTGTAAGCCAATTTGATTTTACACTGCACTTGAGAACCTATTCTAACAACTTCCCTGTAAGTTCTCCATTGTAGCCATTTCTTCACCCACTTCACAAGCTTCTACTCTTTTCATAGTCCTTTCTGCTTTCTAAGTAGTGTTTGATGTAGTACCATGTCAAAGTTATTAATAATCTGATGTGAATTGCATTCACTGGCATTGCCTGTCCCAGCTGTGCTGTTACCCAATCATACAACTGCAGGAGGTTTCTGTAGCAGCTGGTGTCTGTAGTGAAGTAATACAATGGTTCTTACATACAATGTATTTTAAAAAGGCCTAACATTTCCAACTCTGGATGGTTTTTCATCACTACCCTTGCCACCACCATCTGGCTAATTGACCAGTAGCTGTTTAAACTGGTCCTGCCATCTCCTCTAACCTTGAAATTTCTGGTTTTCACTCTAAATCACTAGTTACAACTATCTTTATTCTGTTTTTTTTTTTTAAGATCTTCCTTCATGCTTGGTCTGTCTATTTTCAGTAGCACCAACCAGTTAATGTGGCATATTCATCCATCTCTGAGATGACCACTTGAGAACTCTCTGTATTTAAAAGGACAGACCTGTTACTAGTAAGTATCCAAAGTTCTACAGATTTTGACCTGAACTATTTCACACTTACCAAGAATAAACTATGGTAAGAATTTTCCACTGGTGTGTTTGCAGCAGAAATGCTCCATTTATCGCCAGGCATGTTTCATTCCTTTCTTTTCTACATTATATTTATATCTGCACTCAAGTTCTGGAGTAGAGTTTAACTTAAGCAATGGTAAAACATTCAGACTACTTAACTGGTTGTCATTATAGCACACTCTAGCAATTATCCCATATTCCATCACCATGGTACCAACTTCTCATTTCCTTCTTTTAATGACAGAAAGATGTTGCTCTGTACGTAAATTCCTCTGATGCCTTTGAAAATAAAACTAGAAAGGGTTTAATTAAGAATGAAGCATTTTGTCCTGATTTACATACACCACATGTTTCCAATAATTAAAGGTAGCCTGATAGTTAGTTAAACTCACTGTTTGACAGCATTGAATGAACTCATACGAACCAAAGCACGCTGCAGTATTTTGTTGTCAAATTACCTGGAACAGACTTAATTGCACTTGTCAGAGATAATCACCGAGATTCCATGCTTCTCTTGTTCTTCATGGTAATTTTGTTGCCAAAAGAAATGCAGGCAGCAATAAGGTATAAGGAGGCAGCCTTCCATCACTCAGGCACAGTTAATGAATGTTTTAAGTATACATGGACCTAGATGGGTATATGCATCTAGTCCTATTGTGTGCATCCTAAAAGTGAAGTATCAGGCATGATATTTATTTTGTAACATAAATAGAATCTTTCTAGATTCTGATTATGCAATCTAAGTTTTAAGTGATGTGATTATGATTTCTTTATAGCCATGCTCATTTTGAAATGGAAAAGAATGCACTCCTGTGAAGTTATTGCAGCTTCTGCACATGGATTGCCAAAATGCAAGCTGCATTAACATTTCCGACTACTGCACGGACCATCACAGCTTTGAAGACTGGTATTCTTGTTTGTGGCCTTCATGCCTTTGTGAAAGTCAGTACAAAAGTAATATTCCCCACAACCAAGCTGACCTGAAAAGCATCAGTTGATGTAATTTTTCTGAAATGAACAAAAAAGAAATATATCTGACACTGAATGTTAAGGTCTTCTATATATCTGTGCTGACAGGCAGATAAAATGAGACTATAATTTTCCAGCTTCACATACTAATGAATGTCATGTGTGTTGCAGTCTTCTGTTAATGCTGGGCTGAGTATAACTCAAGTTTGGTAATAAAATGTATACTCATTTCTTGCTGTTAGCTGCTGGCTTGCATTTCTGCTTTTCCAGGGCAATGTCCAGAGGACAGAAGGTATGTGGTTTATTAATGATCTGTTGTGCTTAAAAGGAGATTGACATACACTTGTCATTTGGTGTGTTTCATGAAGTGCTACTATTGTTGCCTATTATTATAGCAATAACCCACACCTGGGTGTGGGTAATGCGGGATTTACCCATGGTTGGCGCGGTTTGGTCCCGAGGGCCAACAAAGACAACCGTGGGTAAATCCTGCATTACCCACACCCAGAAGTGGGTTATTGCTATTATACTATGACATTATTTAAGAAAAGAAATAATTACTTTTCTTAAATAATGGCATTGTATAATATCTTTTTGCTGCCCTTCCGCAGCTGGCTGGTATCCGAGGCAGTTCTGATGTACTGCGCATGGCTACGCAGTACATCAGAGCTGTGGCCAAAAGCAACGGAGAAAGCAAGATCTCCATTGCTTTTTACTGTTTCACTATGTTACATGGGTTTAACATAGCGAGACAGCTTTAAAATAAGCAACGGAGATGTCCGTTGCTTATTTTAAAGCTGTCTCATGTTAAACCCATTTAACATAGCGAGACAGGTTTAAAAAAGCAACGGAGAAAGCAAGATCTCCGTTGCTTTTTACACACTGTGTCGCTATGTTAAAGGAGTTTAACATAGCGAGACAGCTTTAAAAAAAGCAACAGAGATCTCCGTTGCTTTTTTTAAACCTGTGTCGCTATGTTAAACTCTTTTAACATAGCGAGACAGTGTTTTAAGAGACTTATACTAATGGAAAAAGTCCGGGAAACCGGACCTTTTTCCATTAGTTTAAGTCGATTTACAATGTGCACGCTGGCCAATCAGCATGCACATTTTGGAATATTAATTGGGGGTCATGGAATAATTGTGGATTTATTCCATATTATTATGTGTTTATTTGCTGATTGTTTATTTGTTCATTTGTTTTTGACTGGGGTAGTGGACTGATTCAAAAAAGATGAATTTCAGCCACTGCCTGAACACACAAATACAGAAGTAAAAGTTATATGTTATACAAGCAAACATAGATACAAACCATGAACAAAAGACATATATGTTATAAGAAAAGGACGTATGTCAAAGCTTACAAAGTTTGCAAAATACAGAATAATAAAATTATACAGTACTGAGATACAACTATATAAAAGTTTACTACACACATTAAATTGTTTATGTGTGTAATGCGCAACTTACATAGAGCCAAAAGAATGGAAATCATTATCATCAGAAATGGATTTATGTAAAGAATGAGGAAGGAGAAACATAAAGAACTTAAGTTATTGGGAAAGTGTAAAAACAAATGCAAGAAGATCCATCTTTCAGAATCACCTTCAGTCTATATAGTTTTGCTATATTATTTTACGTTATTAATTTGCTAATTTGTTAAGACTACTGGACACAAGTGTCCATTTTCATGGGTGACCCAGGAACACTGTCTAAGTGATTTGCTTAGAGTCAGACAGCAGGAAAATGGAGAGGGAATGAAGAAACCAGATTTGGTATATTTTATATTAAAACAGACTTATGTAACAATCTTAATTAAACATGTTCTATGTACTATGGCTAAGCTGCCTATGTTTTCCTCCTTATTGCTGTATCTCTGTACTGTTATACTTTGTCCTGCCTTATTGATGGATTACACCTCTGTGACATTCTTATTACTTTGAAGTGTTCTTCACTCTCTCCAGTCCTCAGGCATAACTCCAAGTTTTCTATGGCCATAACTGCAAAACCCACACTCATACTCCGTCATGCTTTTTAAGTGGTGAGTTGTATGTCATTATGCTTATTGTTTTGACTGTGTTTTATAATTTGCATTAAAGCAATAAAGTCAAAGTCAAGTGAATAAAACAAGATACAAAATAATCCTAAAATTTGTTCAGTTGATAAACTTAAATCCTCAAGAAGACATCACCCAAACTACTGCAAGATAGACAGTTTTACATTAATATACCATACATACCATATAAAGGCTATCTGTATTATACAGTATGCCATTGTGGGTCTCTCTGATCTCTTTCTCTGGTTATAAAGTCTATTACCTAATATCAAAGAAGTACCTCTCTTCCTGTCAGGCTTGCCTGATACATCATTGTGGTTTTGCCAGTATCTTGGCTGATACCACATCCTGAAAATATAAAACCCACAGATAATGAGTGCGCAAATTTTCTATCCTTAGTGACAGGGCAGTCAGATTTTCTACAAGCCCAATGATCATATTGTAATCTAAAAACACAAAGAGTCCATAATGATATAACATAGTGAATGCTCCATGGCAATCTTAGGTTTGAATGTTCTAGAACAAGTGCCATAAAACTAACATATTGTGTGCATCTTCTTAACCTGCATCAAGCATAACAACTGCACAAAAACAATTTGGTAAATCTCTCCAGAGATTAATGTGATACGCCTCTTGCAAAACATGAAATTACCAATGGAAATTATGGCAGCTGATCAATTCTTTGAGAAACTACTATGCAAACTGGCTGTTGCCAGTTTATCTAAAACACTGACACTACCAACTGGGTCAATACAAGAGGATTTCTTTACATATGTATGGTGCAGTGACTCTCAATATGATTAAAATAAATGGATCATATTTAATTTCTTGCCTTGGCAGCATTACATACTGTATACAAAGGGCCAAACACTATTTTTATTCCCTTGGTGAACATTTTTTGCTGCTACTTTTGTGAAAAAAAAACTTTTAAAAATCTGCTTCACCTATGAATATACCCCTCTGAAGAAAATATAAACTTTATCCTTGGTAACATCAATGTAGGGAAAGTTTGCGGTGCTTTCAGAGATTTTAATGGATGTACCAGCATGCATGAGCAGAGCTGCATCCATTAAAGTCTATAGATGTACTTCATGCTATCTCTACATTGATGTCACCAATAGATACACTAAATTATCTGAGCCCTCGTTTAACAAACTGTACAAAACTTTTTGGTAAAAAAAAAGGTCACATATTTAAAACATGAGATGGATACAAACATATTGTAGCACTTAATCCACTAGATGCTGCAATTCATCTACATGTATGTCTAATAGTCTTTAAAATAGTTATGGTGACACAGGGACCATTGCCCACCACATGGCAGTGTAAGGGGTTTGCATGACTGTGTGCTCCAGCACACACACATACTACACACACACACACACACACACACACACACACACACACACACACACACACACACACACACACACACACACACACACACACACACACACACACACACACACACCTCATAAACAGATTTAGCAAATGCAGTTTGCATGTTCTCATGGCTTAGTTGACAATCAAAATTGTTTTAACAAAAAACTTATGCCATATGAGCTCAGTACTTAGAAACAAGATAGCTCTGACCTCTATGGGTTCATAGGTTCATACTAGGCTTTTGATCTAGAGGGCTATTTGTAGTCTACTTAATGATCCCATCAATTTATCAAGACATGAATTAACACCAGATCCCGATTTAGTTTTGTCCCTATTCTGTAAGGCATAGAGGGGCCAACAGGGGGTGTATTAACAATTGTCCATTCAGTTATCTAGGATACACATAAAAAGGGTCATGGAGCTACCCTACTTTACCTTTAAGTAGGTTCATAGATTAGTACTAAGCTAACTGCCCTTGCAAGCCATTTTAAGCATAGCCAATTATCCCTTGTGAGACTCAAACTCTGCACCTTGTGTTTGCAAGGCAAACACCTTAACCATTAGGCCACCCTCCCAACCCAGTAGTGTCTATTCCATCAAAGGAGTTTGTCTTGTTTGTCTTTTCGGCTTTTCCTGGTTAGGGGTCGCCACAGCGGAACTCCAGTCCGCTAATGATTGGCAGTAGATTTTTTTAGTGCCAAATTGCCAGCCTGACGCCCAACCTTTAGTGAAGGCACGCCCATTCACGCATGTCTTTCGAATGCCACTCGACCACAGGGAGGACATGCAGCCTCCACACAGAAGGCTCTCCAGCCGAATATCGAACAGGAGAACCTCTTGCTGTGAGGCAACAATGATACCGCTGCACCATATTCTCTATAAAAGCTATCTATCATGCCAACAGGTCCTATTTATTTTTTATTGCAGATTTGTGTGATTTAATGGGGTGTTTAGGATGGTGTTAGTTTTCTGGATTTGTAGGAAGTTACATAAGACTGGATCTTTTGAGGCTCTGTAAACAATGCAGCAATGCCAACAGTTGGCAGGAAACTGAGGAGGGAGAGAGTACTCTAAGACAGTCAGGGCAACTCAAGAATGACATGGCTAAATGTTTTTTTTTTGTAATGACATTGTAGATTAATATAGGTGTATTTACCTTTAAGAAGCTATCCAAGGGCTTTCACAAGTGTATAAATACTGAGCACGTAAGAGCCTGACTGCCATTTTGTAGTTAACTGTTGAGATGTAAGCATGTATGTATGCAAGGTCTGTCTGTTAAGTAGTTCTTTCATATTTTATGATGCTGTTATCCATCCTGATGTGTTTCTATGTATTAAAGCATCTAAATGAAACCCCAGACCTTCTTGTTACATGTACTAGAGATGAACGAGCAACATGGTACCAGAAGTTGGATGTCTAAAAGGACATGGTGTCAGAAGTGGGATGTCTAAAAGGACATGGTGTCAGAATGGGATCCAGAAGCAAGACCGAGAGGCACGCATCTAATACACAAGAGTGAATCATCCCTAAAATGTGCAAACTTTGCAAAACAGGTCAGAAACTAATTTCAGGTATTAAAACTTGCTCAGCAATATTTATTTTCGAACAATATGAAACGAGGCATACAAAACACTCTAAATGATATTCGCATAAACAGATATGTATGATGTTGATAAAAATATTCAAATTTCTATGGAACGTTTGAAATAAAGTCCAAATTGCTGAAAATGAACAAAAGAAAGAGAAATGACTGCAGTTTTCAAGACATGCTTTGCAAATCTGTATTTTTTGTTTTATGCAAAGATATCCAAGTTATCAGAAGGTATAAAATGTTTGAATGTTTGTGCAGTTTTACAGTAAAGCTATTTCGCAAAAGTACAGCCATTACAAGTCATGTTTCGCAAGGTAAAGTTTTTCAAAGAGTTTATTGTGCATTTGTATGTTATTACAAGCTCACAAAACAGTTTGTTTGTACATAATTACAAGGGGCATATTTTCAATGTGTTTGTGTATACTTTGTAGGCATGGCAGATGGATTTTGAAAACCCAGTGCACTTGTGATTGACAGTAATATTGTTGCGAATTGGAGAGTGTTTGGGCAATAGTATGGCATTTTCATTCAGGTTGCATTTTCTGATAAAGATGACTGTACAAAGGCATTTATTCTGGTTAATTTAGCTGGGTCAGAAGCCATAGAAAGGGAATGCTCATTTGTGTATGCATGTGCTATCTATATAGGAGAGGGGGGAAAACTTCATAATGTTGCTAAGTCAAGGGAGGACCCAGAGTGTTTAAAATGTAAATTTAGAGAAATATGTAACCCCAGACAAATGTTACAATGGAAAGGCACTTATTTTACACAAGGGATCAAAAGCCTGGTGAAACTTTTGAAGCATATATAACTGACCTGAGAAATAAGGCTAAAACGTGCAGATTTGGTGATTTAAGGGATGAGCTGACAAAGGGCAGACTTGTGTGTGGCATAAAAGGGGATGCTGTGAGAAAGATTTTGCTTCATGGCAGTGATTTAACATTGAATAAAGCCATTCAGATTTATCAGATACATGAGTTCACAGAAAAGTATACAACTATGCTTAAAAATTAGAGTAGCTCTAGAAGGTACAGTGATAAATCTCATGTCGATAGTATGTAACACGTGGTTAAAAGAAACAGGCCCAAGCACATGGCAGCACCCACTGATAAACCCCAGAGCTTTCTAGCAAATTCCGGAGTTTGCACAGTCTTAGTAAAGCATAAGAGTGAGTCAACAAACTCAAAGGATGGACCCCAACCTATTTTCATTGCCAACTGTCGTAACTGGGGTGAAAGCCATGAATCTAAAAAGGAAACATGTTTGGCTTTTGGTCTGCAGTGCCACAAATGCAATAAATGGAATCAGTTCAAAAGATTTTGTAAATGAAAAGGCCCATGTTCTTTCATTTAAAGTGAACATTTTAGGAAACAAGTTGATCAGTTAGACAGTGGCAAGCCTACTCTTTATGTTGATGGTGTGTCAGTACTTCATGAAACAGTGCAGTACACTTAAGGGCAAAGACAAGTATATTGCACTGCCCGGATAAATGGCAAACCCAGAGAGCTCAAAGTTGATACAGGTTCCAAGTGCATTGATATGTCAGATGAAACATTTACCAGAGTATGTAAAAGTGAAAGGCTTGATTTGCCAAGGTGTGCAAAGCTTGTTGCATATGGATGTGAAGAAATTCAAACTGAAGGCTCAGTAGTGCTTTCATGTTACTGGAAGAAGCTATGATTTATTATTTTATGTGGTCAAGAGGCACGTCCAGGCAATATTAGGGCTCAGAGACAGTTTGAAAATGGGACTGCTTTAATTTAATAAGGAAGTCCATCATGTTAGATTAAAAGACCACTACTCTAATTTTGCTCAGTACATTTTTACTACCTATGCAGATCTTTTTGAAGACAAACTAGGCAAACTTCCAGTTGTGTACTCTATGACGTTAGACCCAGAGGTCAGTCCAGTTATCAGGCCAGCACGTAAAGTTCCAAAAGCCATACAGGACAGAGTCAAAGTCGAGTTAGATAAAATGATGTGACAAGGTGTGATTTATCCAGTTGCAACTCCAACTGAATGGGTATCTTCCATGGTGGTAGCTCATAAGAAAAGCTCAGATAACATCAGAATATGTATCAACCCATGAGATTTGAACAAAGCACTAAGAAGACCTCATCATTCGATGTGCACCGTTGAAGATGTCACAGCCTTGATGCCAAATGCCACTATTTTTTCTGTCTTAGATGCAAAGAGTTCATTTTGGCAAATTTAACTTGACAAAAACATCATTGCTTTCTGCTTTTTAGTACTCTGTTTGGCAGGTAGAGATTTCTGAGAATGCCATTTGGGATAAATTCTGCAAGTGAAGTCTTTCAATGAGCAATGGAGCACATTTTTTTCTGGGTATCCTTGTGCTATTATAGTTGATGACATACTAATAGGAGGTAAAGATGAAGCAGAGCATGACAGTAGTGTCAGAAAAGTTCTAGAAACGGCACGTCAAGTGAATCTTAAGCTCAACCCACACAATTGCAAGTTCAGGCTACAAGATGTTGGTCATTTATTTATGAGTACAGGCCTATGAGCAGATGCCTCAAAGCAAACAGCCATTCTTGAGATGCTAGCGCCACACAACTTTCAAGCCCTGCAACATTTTCTTGGCATGGTCAACTACATAGGCAAATTCATTCCAGACTTGAGACAACTTTTAGCACCACTCAGAGAGCTGACACGTAAAGATACATCTTGGTCTTGGCTAAAGCACCACCAAAGAGCATTTGATGTCATGAAACAGAGAATTGCTAGTCCACCTACTCTCAGATACTTCACAAGACAGTTACACTTTCCTGTGATCCTTTGAAATTTGCTCTTGGTGCAGACATTTTACAAGAGGGTCAACCTGTTGCCTATGCATCGAGAACTCTTACCCAAACTGAAATGCAGTATGCCCAGATTGAGAAAGAGCTTTTAGCAATTGTGTTTTCATGTTCAAAGTTCCATGATTATGTTTATGGTAGACCTATCCAGATCGAAACAGACCACCAACCATTAGTCACTATCCTGAGAAAGCCTATGCATTCAGCTCCAGCCCAACTGCAATGTATGATGTTGAGATTGCAAAGGTATAATTTCACTCTTGTCTACAAGAAAGGCAAACTTTTATCCTGCTGATACATTATTCAGATCGCCCAGAAACACCAGAGAACAGCAGGAGAATGAGAACCTTGATTTTGAAGTCATGGAAGTGAGAAACTTTTCTTCCACACATCTTGATGAGCTGAGAGATCACACAACCAAGCAAGGATGGCCGTCAAAGCAATCTAGTTTATCTGAAGACGTGCAACCTTATTTTCTATACAGAGATGAGATTTTGTCTGACAAAGTTATCATAATGAAAGGTCTGAAAGTAATTATTCCAAACTCCTTACAACCAGAGTATATTACTGTCTTGCGTTATGGTCACCCAGGAACCAAATCTACCAAAAGAAGGGTGAGAGGACTAGAATTTTGGCCTTCTACATCACAAGATATTGAAAGAGCACTTTTATCTTGTTCAGTATGTAATAGTACTAAGCCATATCAACAGAAGGAACGACTTCAGCTAAACCAGATTGCTAGACTACCATGTACTAGTCTGCACAAAGTTATTTCTGACAATGGCACTCAGTTTACAAGACAACAGTTCAAATGATTTGCTGAAGAATGGGACTTTACTCATGCCACAAGTAGTCCAGAGTACTCACAGTCAAATGGTTTGGCAGAATCTGCAGTTCAAAATGCAAAGCAGTTACTAGAGAAGTCAAAATGAGATAATAGTGATGTTTTCCTGAATCTTTTGAATCTCATAAATGTTCCTCGTGATAAACATCTTGGTTCACCTGCTCAGAGACTTCTGTCAAGACAAACCAAAACCACATTACCAATCAGTAGTCAATTGTTGGTTCCATGTGTCAAGAACAACAGGTTAGTGAAAGCCAATCTGTTGAAGAAGTGCTTAACCCAGAAGTCCTACTATGATAAGACCAGCAATCCACTCAATCCATTACGAGAATGAGAAGTGGTAAGGATGCAGACATCCAAAGATTATGATTGGATTGGTGTCATGAGAAATATTTGCCCAGAGCCGAGAATGTACATTGTGGAATCAGAAGAAGTGATTTTTAGGTGGAATTGGAAGCATTTGAGACTGGTGTCTGAGCCAGTACCAAAGGACATAGTCTGTGAGAAAACCTCTTTATCTCAGAGTGAGTTGTCCGGTGTTCCAATTCCTGAGGAAGTTCAAGAGGACATATTAATTCCTATGAAGAATTCAGAAGTTCCTGATATGAGTTGTGCATGCAGACTGTCTCTGTTGAAAAAATTTGGTCCCAGCTGTTATGTTATGAGATATGGTCGCATCTCTAAACCCAGTAGCAGATATGAAGCAACTTGGACATGAACATTGTGCTTTGTTTCTAATGTATATAGCAATGCATGTCTAACTCTGATATTGTTTTGTATAAAGGGCAATAAGAGGGAGGCTGTAGCTCAATATATGTGTATATACCTTTAAGAAGCTATCCAAGGGCTTGCACAAGTGTATAAATACTGAGAACGTGCGAGCCTGACTGCCATTTTGTAGTTAGCTGTTGAGATGTAAGCATGTATGTATGTAAGGTCTGTCTGTTAACTAGTTTGCTTGTAGTTTATGATGCTATTATCCATCCTGATGTGTTTCTATGTATTAAAGCATCTAAATGAAACCCCAGACCTTCTTGTTACATGTACTAGAGATGAACAAGCGACAGATGGATTCACTTTAGAACATTGAGATACCAAAATCTCAAAATTCAAAACATTGAGACCAAAATCCTGAAAGTGCAATACACCGAAACCTGAAAACATTGAGTCCCATAACATTGAAAAAACATAGCAAACCGACATTTACTATACTTCACCAAAACAACATACAGAAACAAGTAAAAAACAAACTATATTAAACTACTCCAAATATAATCAAGGGGGGGCTTCACCCCCCCCTGCAGCCCCACAACCCCTGCTACTTAAATATATCAACTCCGAGATCACACTACACAGAACAAATTGGCAAACATACCATTCCACGCTTCAAGACTGCCTATTTAAATTGTAAAAAACCTTCTCTTAGAAGTACTATTTCTCTGTTAAAGCACTACACATTACTATATATCTCTCTGATCAGTGGCGTAACTACGTTAGAAGTGCCCTGAGGCAAACTTTTCCTAGGCGCCCCAACACCCCCCCCCCCCTGGGAACCCAAGCCATCGAGATGACCGAAGCCAAATAAATCACATATAGTCACGTTAAACGACCTATGACAGTGGCATAAAACACTGAAATCTGGAGACGTGCTATTTCAGCAAAAAGTAAAAAAAAAAAACAATTATAAAACAGTACATTATATAGATACCAGAATGTGAATTGTACCTCCAGTCATCTAAATAATTCCACATTAAAGAAATATGTAAGATCTGTAACTAATAAAGAGGTTGCTGCTAGCTAACAACTTACTATTTCATTGTTTCATCTACAAATAAAGTGCCTGTTCCCTTGAGATATAAATTGCCTATGTTGCATACAAAGAAATAAGCTAGCCTAGTAATATTACAATAGGGAATGGATGGCAAACTGATAACAGGTTCATTCATAGTTACTAGGTATCTCTGCCAATGAGAACATTCTCAGGACGGCAGCATCCACCCCATTTAAAGGTACAACAGAGTATAGCATCAGCACAGCAATCCATCTACATGCTGGGGGAGTAACCTTGTCTATTTGGCTTTGTGTAATAAATGTTTTATCTGGGAAGACCTGTAGGTCTTTGAGAGGATATCTTTTGGAACTTGTTAGTTATATTAGGAATAAAGATGTCACCAGTGCTTTATACAGACGTGTGGCAAAGTCTAAAGATCATAGTTTTAGTTTTTTATTATTGCAAAATTTGAAGAGTAGCATTAGAGGAGGTGACTTAAATAATAAGGAGGAGAAGTCTGAGAGTAAATGGATCCTTACCTTATAGGCACATACGTTTCTAGACCTGAATGGTCATATCCTTTAAAACCTCTACTGAAGGATCGTAAACTGCCACATTAATTGTGTAATGATTTAGAAGTTAATGAGTTCTACTATTTAATGGTTTTATTCTGTAGTTCATCTTATGTGATGAAGTGCTTGTTTCTGAGTGTGAAAGCGCTTACTTTACAATAAATTATTTTACTTGTATCATCTCAGCCATGCTTAGTTTTTGGTGTACATTTTTTAGTTTGGTTTTGTCTGCGTTTGATACACCAAACCTTTACTGCCCATTTATCGGCTTTTTCTTTGTTTGCTATATTACAAATATGTCAAGTATTTGCAAACTAATGTAATGGAGTGAAATTCAGGGTAGACCTGCAATGCCACCCCTAAGAAGCTAATGTTAATTTTGTAGATTATTATCCTCTTGTCATTTCAAGAAAATTTCAGAATGAAAGGTTAAGCACTGAGTATGTTACATTTATTACATCCATTGTTCCACACAACTTTTCAGAATTTTGCAGACTATCCAAATTTTTTGCCTCATGGTTTTATTTCTGCTTCATAAAATTTGTGGTTTTCTGTAAAATCATTAATTACTGAAGTCATTAAACTGTGACAGATGTTTGAGATTCAGACTTCATATCCTTCAGGAAATACATGTTAATGCAAAATCTATCCTAGCAACTTTCTGGGTAACCTATTGGTGGACAAGGGTTGAATGCTCAAGCTTCAATTGCCTTAGGTTCCAGTCACCGCTGATCAGAGTTCACAACCCATGACATTTACTTAAGTACACAATTCACAATCAGTTAGAATACCCCCTTATTTAATTTGGTGCAGCCATGGAGTTTGTAAACATTTAAGTTTGGGGAATTGCCCCCACATTGGAAGTTGAAGAGGGGGACTTGGCCCCCTGCAAAAAAAAAAAAAAAAAAAACTTAAGTAGCTTTCAGTAGGATTTTTTCACTGAATGTGATTTGGGGATTCCGACCCTTGATATATTCACTTTCATCCATTCATTGTGGAAGCCAAATTTCCATGTCTATAGGAGGAATATTTAAAAACTGTTCCTGATTTTGGGCTTCTGCACCCTCACAACATTATTTTTAACATTGTTTTGCATTACCTGAAAACTATCCCTGATTTTTAGGGATGCCCCTGATTTTGGCTCAAAATGTTGTTCTGTCTCTTCTAAAACGGACAATTTTGGGAGCAAAAGGTGATGAATTATACTTGATGAATAAATAAATAGTGTTTTACTTCAGAGAATGCATGTTAATTCCCATTCTGTCAATTTTTCAAGTTAATAGTACATTTTAATTGAATTATTATTGGATTTGTCCCTGATTCTGGACATAAGAGACTGAGTCATGCCCCCCCCCATTTGTCATCGCTGACTCCAGATGGTTCTGCACTTTTAATGGGTGCTAAGCTCCCTGCTCAACTGTATGATTTTGACGCAAAATGTTGTCCTGTCCTTCCTAATTATACCTAAAACTAGTGCTTTCGGGAGAAAAGGTGCAAAGCTCTCAATGAATCAAGGAGAAATCTCAACAGAATTAGGTCAGCAAACCAGGGTTAAATCTCAACACAATCAAGGAAAAATCCAGAATTAGGGTCAATCAAGAACACTTTAAAAATATTAATACTATTAACTTATGATATTGGCAAAATGAAAGAATGTGAATTCATATTTTTTTAAAGTAAAACAAATCTATAACTCTAGTTATTGTTATTATTAATAATGTGTAATTCACCACATTTTCCTCAAAATCCACCTGTATTAGGAGGAATTAAGCAGGACAGAGCTAGAATGTGAGTCCAAATCAGGGACATCCCTGAAAATCATTGACAGTTGAGATGTATCCACTGTGGATTGCACTTAATAACTAATGACAATAATTGCAGTTATAAATTTCTTCATCAGAAAATGCATTCTAATTCACATTTCAGTGGTATGTCAACTTTTCAGGTTAGTAGCACAAAGGGTCCCCAATTGTACATTATTGCTGTATTTTCTCTGATAGTGGAGCTAAGAAGCTGTGAGAGTTAGCCGCGGCTTTTTACAAAATTCCTAGACTTGCATACCTCTAACATGCAGAGTCGCATAAATACATAGTAATTACTTTATAACTCGGACTGGAAGTGCTTCTGTGTTTCGGCTTTGCCAATCTTGCCAGTCAGTATCGGAAAGCGCGTCCAAATCTGTGCGATACTGAGAAGTGGTAGTTCGGCAAAGTTCTATTCTATCTAAATTAACTTTGTTCTGGGAATTCCATTTTGTAAAACACGTTCAAGACTTTAGCGAACAGGCATTTTAAGTAAATAAGGTAACAGTGTTAAATTTGATAAACTTACTTCTCAACCTCTTAGCACATGACATCTGGACTGCACCAAGAATAATGATGGGGTATAGGCCAAAAATACGAACAGATTTTAGTTATTGGTCATATAAACTTGGAAAGTTGCCATTATAGCAAGTTTTGCATTGGCATACATGTTCTGAAGGCTATGAAAACTGAAACTTAAAAGCCTGTCATTATTTCAATGATTTTTCTAGAAAACCACAAAAGTTAAGGAAGAGACCCAAAATATGAAGCAAAGATCCGTACGTTCTGCGAAAATCTGGACATTAGACATGTATGATGGTAAACAGCTCCTGTCTTTGAGAAATAATCAGTTTGTCCCATACATCAGCCCTTTCGTCATGCTTTAGATTTTAGAGCAAAAAATAGTTTCTGAGTTTTCATTTAAAAATTGAATAAGATAATTATTTTGTATCTGAAATGCCTAAATGTTATATGCAACAGTAGGGAGGGTGGCCTATTGGTTAAGGTGTTTGCCTTACAAACACTAGGTGCAGGATTTGAGTCTCACAAGGGATAATTGGCTAGGCTTGCAATAGCCTGCAAGGGCAGTTAGCTTAGTACTAATCTACGAAAAGTGAAGCTCTGTCCTTTGCAATGGCAGTGGGTATGGTTTTGTACTGCAAAATCTCCCATTTCTACAAAAAATCTCCCCTTTACGCATTTGAAAACAATGACAACCGTAAATGAGGACAAAGGTCCATAATCGGGGAAGATTTTAACCATTGTTCCTGTCATATAAACTTATAAAGTTCCTAAAATAACAGGTTTCGCAGCCATTAGCATGATTTTTAAGGAAACTTTTAATAAAACTAAAGCGTCTGTAGTGATTTCGTAACTTTCATTCTCAACGATCTGCAAGAAAAACACACATTTTTTAGGAAGAACATACAAAAAATACAATATGTACACTGAAAGCACATTTTCTCCTGTAGACCTGCAACTGTTAAAGCAAAACAAGTACACTTTCTCTGACTCTGTTAAATAAGTCAAGCTCTTCTACCTGCAATGAAAATGTAAATGAAAGCACAGTTTCGCATAATCAAATGTAACCATTACCTGCCTAGTGTCTACAGCCGTTAAATATGGAAACTGAAACAAAAGCACAGTAATCATAAAAACGTAGCCTGCAGCTTAAATAATTAAAACTGCAGCAGTTTGTCATATAGGTTTACTGTTTATATTTTACCTGGAGGAGGAGAGAAGATATGGGAATAAGTTTTGCGCTCTGCACACACATACCGTTCTGTAGAAGCTGACGTCATCACACACGGCATGCGCGTGATGACATAGGGAGTTATTTAAAAAAAAAAAAAAAAAAAGAAACAAGAAATTCAGAAATTAAAGAGGTATGACCCCTGCAAAAGCGCCCCCTGCCGCTTGGCGCCCTGAGGCAATTGCCTCACTTCGCCTCGCGTAGTTACGCCACTGTCTCTGATACTTACCGGAGTTTCACAGGTAACCTCAGTCATGTTCCATTCTTATTTACTATACTACAATATAACATGTCTTAATTTTATTTTATTTATTTATTTATTGTCATTTGTTAACCAGGTTAGTCCAACTGGGCTTTTGGCCCATTTTCAGTGGAGACCCGAGGAGAAAAGCTCCAGAAAATTGCATAATAGTACATTGATTGCATGCAGATGTATAGTACTAACATAGTTGAAGGATTTACAAACCTGTTAATAATAACAAAGTTGAGTACAAACAATAACAAAGTTGAGTACAGAAAAGAACAATTACAAAGCTGTTAATACATAAAATACATACATCAAGTTCTATCATCAACATTTTTTTTTTTTTTTTGAGAATGGTATGTAGAAAGTGTGAGACAGGAGAGGGAGACTAGGTGGGTTCATGACAGGAGCAAGACTTCGAGTTAAGTAGAAAAGTTTTTAGTTCATTTTAAACTGGGTGTAGTGGGTAATGGATCGTAGGCTAAGGGGGAGTTTGTTCCAGGCATTGGTGACAGTATGTTTATAGTGTATTTTCCCAATAGATTTGTTTGGTTGATATATGTCTAGTAGCTGTTGGTTTGATGTACGGTGGGTCCGGGATTGAGTATAGGTGGAGACTAAGGGTGAGAGAGATGGACAGAAAGAGTGTTTGTAGAGAATAGAGTGTAGTATTTGAAATTGAGATAGAAGCAGTTGTTGGGGGATTTCTAGCCTTTGGAGAGAGTTTAATGCGATACAGTGGTGTGTGTTGTATGGTGAGTTAGTGATGAATCTCGCTATTTTGTGATAGGTTTGTTGGAGTTTGTTCAGGGTGGTGACGTTTATGTTAGTGATAATGAGGGTGGCGTAAAGGGGTGGGTAGTGCCTGTCCAAGTGTCAGTCTAGCCTCAATGGTGAGAAATTTTTTGTTTTGATAAAGTAGACCTAGTTTTTTATGTGTTTTCTTTATGCATTGGAGTAAGTGTAGGTTAAATTGAAGTTTATCATCTACTATGACTCCAAGTAGTTTTGTATGGGTATTAGGTTTAATAGTTGTGTTGTTCGAGGATTTGATGAAAAATGATGATTTATGATGAGCAAGAGATCGGTGAAGGAAGAACAGGAGCTTAGTTTTTTGGGGGTTTAGAATCAATTGGTTGTCAGATAGCCATTGCTCAGTGGAAAGGAAGGCTTGTTGGGTTAATATATGGAGCTTGGAGATGTTGTTGGAGATAGATATAAGTGTGGAGTCATCAGCATATTGTATGAGGGAAGACTCTTTGCAGGAGGTAGACAGGTCATTGGTGAATATATTAAACAGAAGGGGACCTAAGATGGAGCCTTGGGGTACACCAGTGGGAGTAGGAAGGAAGGGGGAGATGGATGAGAGCCATCTGATGGATTGTTGCCTTCCGGTTAGGTAGCTGGTGAATCATGTTAGGGAGGATGTGGATAGGTGTAGGTGTGAGAGTTTGGATAGTAGTAAAGAATGACAAACAGTATCAAAAGCCTTTGAGAGGTTGAGGAAGAGACAAGCTTATTGTTATCCATTGCTCTGCAATAGTGTGAGTGAAGGAAAGAAGGGCAGTGGTAGTACTGTGGTTGGGACAAAATCCATGTTGGGTGAGGGTGAGTAGGTTGTGTTTGATGAGGTGGTTAAGAAGCTGTGTGTGAATACATTTTTCTAGTATCTTAGAGGGGGGGTAGAATGGCAATGGGTTGGTAGTTTGTGAGGTCAGTTGAGTTCCCTCCTTTATGTAATGGTATAGTGAAAGAGGATTTCCACAAAGTAGGAACAGTTGATTCAAGAACTGATATGTTTATTAGTAAAGAGACAGGGTAGGCAATAGAGTCAGCAGCAAGTTTAAGGAAGGTAGGTGGTAATTTGTCTGTGTAGGTAGAACAGGATTTGAGCTTAAGAAGTAAAGATTTAATATAAGAGGTAGAAATGGGCTGAAAGGAGAACTGAGTTGAGGTTTGAGTGTTGGGTGCTGTAGGTTGTGAAGTTAAGTTTGGCTTAGTGGGTATGATATTATGGATGGTATCAATAAAATGTTTGTTTAGGAGGGTAGCAGTTTCTTCAGGAGATGAGTCTGGGTAGGGGAGGGGTTAGAAGGTCTGCCTGGGTAGAGGATTTTGTTCTGGGTAGACCAGTATTTGCGAGGGTTAGATGAGTTGCTTAGCTGTGCAGAGGTGTAGTAAGATTGTTTTATCTAATGTAGTATGTTTTTTTGATAGGTTTCTTAATTGTCTATATTTGTGAAGGAGGGGGAGTTATTTTGTTTTAGTCCAGGCTTTCCAAGCACTGTCCTGTTGTTTCATTAGTGACTTTGTTTCTTTAGACAGCCAGGGAGCAAAATTAGATTTAATTCAGATTTTCCTAGAAGGAGCTAGGGAGTCTAGAGTATTCAGAAATACTTACAGCATCGTTTAGTTGGATTTGTTTTAGGATGGTCCAGTCTATACTAGAGAGAATAGAGTTGAACTGAGTGGAATTGAAATTGGATAGTTTCCAACAGTCTCTAGTTAGGTGTGGTTTTGGCGCTGGAGAGTAGTATTTTAAGGTAGAGGTGGGGAGATGGTCACTGAGGGAGTCAGGTAAGGTGGTAGGATTATGGTAGTGGTGGGGAGAGTTGGTATGAATCCAGTCAATTGTAGTACTTGATGATGACGTTTTGTGGAAGCGAGTGGGGGATGAGATCATTTGGTGGAAGCCATATAGGTGGATACTGAGTTGAGGTGAGTCAGTAATGAGTTTTGACCAGTCAATATTGACATCACCTAGTAAAAAGGTTTCATATGGTATGGTTTGGGAGAAGCAGGATAGAATGTTTTCAAGGATGGGTAAATTGTTACTGGGAGGAAGGTAGATGGAAGCAACAGCAAATTTCTTTTGAAGATTCAAATGGCAGTTTAATATTATAACTTCTGCTGGGTACAGGTTAGGTATGGGTGAGGGATAAGGTGAGATATTTAGGCTGTTGGAGTATAATATACCTACTCCACCTCCCTTTTTAGTAAATCTGTTGGAGGAAAATATACTATAGCCAGGTGGAAGTATTTCACTGTCAGAGATTTGTGGCTTTAGCCAAGTTTCTGATAGGGAGAGAATGTGTGGGGTAGTATGAGCCATCCAACTGTGGAGCTCAGTGACTTTGTTTGTTAGGCTCTGAATATTTAGTGAGAGGATAGCCAGGTTTTATGATGGGGCTAGGTTCTGTACATGCTGTTTTGGATGGGGAGGAATTTGTGGGGAGTTTGTGGAGGGAGTGGGTCTGGTAGGTATGAGTGGGAGTTGGGCCTGGGTTGGGATGGATGTCCCCAGAGCAGAGTAGTTTTTTTCTAAGAATAGAAAGTGTGGCAGTATGTATTTGGAGTTTATATAGCACTGACTTAGTCTTATAGGTAGGTGTATGAACTTGGAGGATGGAGTGTTTAAATAGACATATGGTGGTAGAAGTAAATAGAGCTGGGGAGATAGTATAAGTGATAGGAGAGATGTTTTGTGGATAATATGTGGAGGTAGGAGAGCATAAGGGTGGGTTTTGAAGGTGGAAGTGGTAAGTGGTCATGGAGGATAGAATGAAGAGGAGTGTTGTGGGAATAAGAAGGTTAAATAAGAAGCTTAAACTCTTAACAACCAATTTGCACATCATAACAGTGTTCACACAGCTGATTCAACATTCTGACATTCGACATTGTGCACTTTCAGCATAATCCACTTTCAGGGTTTTGGTCTCGATGTTTTGAATTTAAAGATTATGGTATCTTAATCTTCTGAAGTGAATCCATGACAGACATGTTGCAGTCAGTTGAGCTAGGTCATATGTCAAGTCAAGTACATTCCACAGAGTGCATTATATTTTATTATTGGTTTAATAAGGGAGGAGTAGAAAGGAACAATGACTTCCTTGGATCTAGAAGATATGCCCCTGCTGATCAGTCTTGCTATACTAAAGGATTTTAGAACAGTTGTCACATGGTGGCTAAACAATAGCTCACTGTCAATGAAGGTGCTGACCAAGTTGATCTTTAGGGATGGTGTCACCTATATGCTAGAAACTGAAGTTCTTAGGTTTGCCAAAGTACATGATATTGCATTTTTGGCTTTTAGTTTGAAGACATGGTCCAAGCACTATTTGTTAGCATAAATTTGTCCCCCCTTGAGAATGCATAGGTCATCTGGGATATTTACAGCAGCTCTGAGTTTGCATTCTTCATCAAACATCATCAACCTCAGGCCTTTGGTATCTGCTTTAACATCAGAGAAGACAATACAGAAGAGGAGTTGTCTCAGGACCGATCTCTGAGGGACACCATAAGTAATCACTCTTAGTGAAATCAATCCCCAGTAATGTGCCAGCAAACCACACATTTTATGTGGAACAGACAAAAAAAAAAAGAGGCAAAATTCTGGACATTCTGTGAAAATCTGGACAGTTGAGTGGTATGGAAGTACGAGACTTCTAATGGCTGGCATTATTAATGGAGATTAATCCTGTGTTTTTAAAGGTACTTCTGAGAGTGTGTTTGTGTGTGTGTGTGTGTGCGTGTGTGTGTGCGTGTGTGTGTGCGTGTGTGTGTGTGTGTGTGTGTGTGTGTGTGTGTGTGTGTGTGTGTGTGTGTGTGTGTGTGTGTGCATGTCTAGAGAGAGAGAGAGAAAGAGAGAGGGAAAGAGAGGGAGAGAGTAATTAAAAAAATAAAATAATAAAGAAGATTAAAGGAAGATCAAATAAGGTGGATGGATAGACAAGGCTTGCAACTCTGATACTCTCCTGGCTGAAGAATTGCTGTAAGGAAGAGTGTTTTCCAAGATAAAATTTTAATGAACAAGATGATGCTGGTTCAAAAGGGGGCAGAATCAAAGATGACAATACTAGATTGAGGTCCCAAGGAGGAGGAAGATCTCTGATGGGAGGTCTTAACAGAAAAGTACCTTTTAGAAAGGCTTTGCATAGTCTATGAGACATTAGACTAGATCCTGATTCTTCCACATGATAATTAGAAATAGCAGCTAATTGAACTCAGATAGTGGCTGCCGCTGCCCCTTGATTAAACGTTTCTATTAGAAGTTCCAGGATTCAAGGTATAGATGCTGTAAAAGGATCTATATGTCTTTTGTCAGCCCAACAAGAGAACCTCTTCCGTTTGCTTGCATAGAAATTCCTAGTTGTCTGCTTGTGCTAAGAGACTAGTATGTGATGTACTGAAGGGGACAATTCTGGAAGCCTGGCTAAGAGTGGAAGTGGAGCAGCCAAGCTGTCACTTTGAGGGTGTGGAGTGCAGGATGGAGCGTTCCTGACTGATGTGTCGGAAGATCTGGCACTGGGTCCAGGATCCATGGGTCCTCCTGAAGGTAGGGCCAAAGGAAGGGGAACCAAATCTGATGAGGCCAGTACGGCATAATGAGAATTAACCTGCGACTCAACAACTTTGCTTTCTGTATGACCTTTGGAATCAAGGGAAATGGGTGAAAGACATAAAGAAGACCCAGGGGCCAATCGTGAACCAGTGCATCCCTCACTGACTCTCCCAGAGGGGAAATTAGGGCAAAGTAGTTGCTGCATTTGGAATTGAAGGGAGTGGCAAAATGGCCACAGCAAGGCTGGCCCCATTTGTGAAAAATTTCATTTGCAACTTCCTTATTGAGGGACTACTCATGAGGCATGAGAATCGATCTGCTTAGCCTGTCTGCTGTAACGTTGGATTTCCCTGGGATATGCATTGCTGTCAGAAAGCATTGAGAAGATATCGCCCATTGCCATACTCTCTGGGCTTCTCGACATAGAGGGTAGGATCTGGTTCCCCCCATTTGTTGATATACCAAACCACCGACATATTGTCTGTCTGAATTGCAATAGTCCCCGTGGGAAGAGAGCCCTGAAGTGCTTGCAATGCCAGAAGCATGGCCGTCATCTCTAGGACATTGATGTGCAAATGGTACTCGTGATCTTTCCAAACTCCTTGGACCGTCTGTCCCAGATAATGCCCCTCCCCCATCATATCTGGGCCATGTCTGTGGTTACTGTTGCGATAGGTTGAGGAAGTACAAATGGTTTGCCCATTGTTACCTGAGTGGACTGAACCCACCACAGTAAGTCCTTCTTGCAGGAAGGAGTTATGAAAATTTTGTGAGACATAGGTAACTCCTACATGGACCATTGGGTGAAGAGCAGCCACTGCAGTATTCTCATGTGAAGTCATGCCATGGGAAGTAGTGTTATCATCGCTGCAATAGAGCCTAGGACTTTTAGCACAAATCTTGCCTGTACTCTGTTCTTTTTGAGTAAAATAATCACTTGACTGCGTAGCATCTGTATCCTTTCTTGAGGTAGCTTTGCCAACATGTCATTTGTATTTAAATCTGCACCAATGAATGTAATATGCTGTGATGGCAACAAGGCAGATTTTTCTGTATTTATAGTAATGCCTAATTTTGAGAAAAAACAAATGGTGTAGTGTCTTGCTTTGATCAGTAGTTGCTTGGTGGTGGCAGTTAGGAGCTGGTTGTCTAAGTATGGAAACACCTGGAATCCTTGGCATCTCAGATAAGCCGTGACTACTGCCATGCATTTGGTAAACACCCTGGGGGCTGTGGTGAGTCCAAAGGGCAGAGCTCTGAACTGGTAATGACTGAGTCCCAGCCGGAAGCATAGAAATCTTCTTGAGCGCCTGTCCATCTTTATGTGGTAGTAAGTGTCCTGAAGATCTAACAAGCACATCCAATTGTCTTTTCTCAGGAACGGGAGTATAGACTGCAATGTTACCATCCAGAACTTTGATTTTCTCACCGACTTGTTTAGTCTGCTGAGATCCAATATGGGTCTCCAGTCCCCTGTCTTTTTTGGAACTAAAATGAACCTTGAGTAAATTCCGGATCCTAGTTGATCTGCAGGGACTTCTTGGATGACTCTTTTTTGTAGCAACTTTTGTATTTCTAGTGTTGCTTGATCCTTTTGACCGGGTGGAATGTCTAGGATAGATTTTGTTGGCTGAGGTGCACATTGGAAGGGAATGTTGTAGCCTCTGGATATAATGGACTGTACCCATTTGTCTTGAGTCAGATTCAGCCAGGCTTCTGGGTACAGCAATATCCTCCCCTCGACTGCCTCCAGAGGTGGACAGATGGCCCTCCTTTTAGGAGCACTGGAAGGGCTTACCAAAGAAAGTATCTCTGTTGCCCTGGTTTTACGGATCCCCTCTACTGCATGGATGGCGTCTTCCATTGTTTCCCTTTCTGCCCCTAGGGGAAGGATCACCACGAGTGTCAGATTAGGCTCCTTTGGACTTATGGAACCACATTTTTCCACACGTTTGACCTTTAGGATAAGGTCTGGTAGGGGCGGAAAAACGGACTCCAATGGCAGACAGAGTCTTACCATCTTTTTGGCTCCTGGTGAGAGTTTCTTTTACTTTAGGCCCGAACAATTACGAACCATCAAAGGGAGTGTCAATAAAGGAAGAACAGAAGGGTTCTGCAAACTCACAAAGGTGCATCCAGGAATGTCTATGAAGAGCTATTCCTGTGCCTGCTGCCCTGCTCTCTCCATGGGCTGCATAAGATATGAGCCGCATGGAGGATTTAGATATGGAGGTTAAGGTTGCAAGCTGGGAGTTAACCTTATCAGATAAGTCCTGGGCTGTCGCACCTTGCAGGGTATCTCCTAGTTCTTTTAGGAGATCCCTCTGAAGTTGTGTGAAATGCAACAAATAATTCAGCAACTGTAAAGTAAAGGCCACTGAGGAGAACATATGCTTCCCATATCTCTCCATCATATGAGAATCCTTGTTTGGTGGATGAACAGATAGAGAAGTTTCAGCTAACTCCTTTTTTGTGGCTGCTGCCACAACCATTGCATCTACAGGAACCTGTTTAGTTAAATAATGCCTAGCTTCCTGGGCTGTAATGAACTTATTAGGCCTCCACGGAATGGGGTCCACTGAGTCTGGAGAGTACCACAACTTCTGGCTCACCAAACCCAGGAGAGGGTCAAAAGGTGGAGGCACCCAAGAGGTGGAGGGATGGGAGCCAAATGCCTCAAGGTATAATCAGTCATCTTCAGAAGGGGAAAGGGACTTCCAGCCACCCTTCTGCTTAAGGATCTCCAGGATGTCTGAAAAAGAGACATCCTCAGAGGGGGACCTTGGGGACCCTTTTGAATCCTCTAAGTCAGTATCAGAAGTGATAGACTAAGGGGAGTCCATGTGCTTCCTCTTACACTGTTTCTTCCAAGGGACCTCCTCGGGGGATGCTCCGGAGAGGTATCGGAAGAGAAGGATCCACCCATTGTGGCTTCCTGGGGCACTGGCTCTCTAGTCTGTGGTTAATGGAGAGGTAATGAAGAGGTGGACACTGGTCCCTTAGTGGGAAGAGAGACTGGAGCCGAAAGTGGAGTAGACTCAGTGGAGAGCACACTCTGCATCACCTCGAAGGCACCACAGTCCTGGGCCAAGAGATACTCTGGCCCTGAGAGACCACGAGATCTCCTCAGCACCGAGGATGGTGGCTCCGAGGTAGATGTGGGAGCCAAACTCACCTGAGTCGAGGGTGCTGAGTGGGAGAGCTGGCTCCGACAAGGATCTGACCAAACTCTCTCCCCCAGAGCCTACCAGGGAGTGTCGGCCCCCAGGTCCCTCGATGGACAAAAGCATCGAAGAAACCAGAGCAGATATCGGATCTGAGATATCAGTAGTGATTACTGGCTCTGGTGGATTCAGGACAATGACTTCCATACTCTCTGGCTCCAAACTCATTTGAGTTGGAGGAGGAACAGGTATAGTAGAAGGTACCATTGTCGGCTCCAAGGTCCAATGGGCTGGGCTCGAAAGAATTTCAGCTAGGGCTCAGGTCCGAAGCAACCTTTTCACTACCCACGCCACATCCTCATCCAATAACCTGGAGGATCTAGAGGAATGACTGGAAGACTTGTGGCTACCTGCCACTGACTGTAATAAAGGAGAAACCGGCACTGAGCAAACAGGCTCCAAGGACAGTGACCGGCTCCTCTTTTGGCTTCACAATGGCTCGAATGAGAAAGATGGAGCCGAGGGAGAACCATGTTTTTCGGCTCCGATAACTCTCAGAGCCGAAAAGGTATCATGCCTGGTGCTGCTTGTTGGCTCAGACACTGGAGCCGATGAAGCAGACTTTGGAGTCTTGTCTGATTTTTTTAGTCTGATTTCCTTTGTCCACTTTTAATAAGCCCCTCAATATAAGCTTATTCCTCCTCTCCTGCAAGTCCCTGGCACTAAAACTATGACAAATGGAGCAGGGGTCTTAAAGATGGAGTGGACCCAGACAGTACACACAACTAGTATGTTCATCATTAATGGACATCTTGAGTGCAGGAATCACACTTTTTGAATCCTGGTGTGTTCCTTAGCTGGTTCCTTAGACATACTAGCTATAAGGAAAAATTTCTCAATAAAAGTTAGAACAAAAAAACTATAACTGTTAAAAATGAGAAAACAGCAAAGAAACAAGTATCTAAAATAAGGTCCTATATATATATATATATATATATATATATATATATATATATATATATATATATATATTTTTTTTTTAAGAGAAGAAAAGAGGGGAGGGAAAGTCTCCAAATTAAATGACTATCTCCTCCACCACAGGAGACACCTCTAACTTGAACGGAGTACTCCTAAAAGGCTTATAAAGAAGAAAAGAGCAAGAATCCTCTAATTTAAAATGGATTTTTGTGAAGAAAACAAGGCCCAAAGAAAGGATAGCCACAAAAATAAACTTACAAGGTTTAGAAAAGGCTAAAAATAGCACAAGACTGTTACTATAGCACTAATAACTAAAAACAGATAACAATTAGACAGAAAATGTTATAAAATATATAAAATATTACATTTTTCAAGCCTGGGCCAGAGAAGACAATCCCAAAGCTTGAAGTGACAAACGAGATCTGGGAATAGCCGCTGAGCACTATGGGATAGTATTCAGCCTCGAGCCAGTAGAAACTCTCTAGCTTTAGTCTAGGTCGAGTTGGAGCCGAGGTTTCGGCTCCGAACCCAAAATAGCAAGACTGAAGGCGAGATGGGACAACATAACATCAATGGATGACAGGGATGTATCAGTGACCGTACTGCAGGTCTTATGCCATACTGATGTGAAGTGAGAAATGAGTTTTAGGACAAAGTCCACAGTTTAACTAAAAATCCTTGTCTCCATCCTGACCTAGGATAACAGACTTTGGGTAGTGAAAAAATAGATGTAGTCATAGATAGAAATAACAGAACTACTGAATGGCCATTCACTAGATGTCTTGGCTTGCTTTTTATAATAGAGTAAGGAACCGGGAAAATCCAAGGTTATCACATATTAGAGCCACTGTCCTTCTGGGTTGAGCTGAGTCAATTAAAGTTCTTTAGGCATTTAATGAGAATGCTCCCCATGGGAGGTGTACTAAGTACAAAATGCTGGCAGGGGATCCCAGGACAAGCACAGGACTCATTGGCAGGATTATATCTCTCAGTTTTCCTGGGAAAGCTTGGGGATCTTACACAATGGGCTAGAGGTATGGTGCATCTTTTTCAGTTGGCTACCTCTGAAACCCTCATGAGGGCAATCAGTTTAGATGGATGAGTGGATGGATGGGTGGATGGACAGATGGATGGCTGTATGGATGGATGCAGGAGTGAATGCATAGATTAATGTTTTATGGATCTTGTTTAAAATGTGTATTATCTGATATATATGGTTATCTACTTCACATAATGATCGATGGATAATGACATGCCATTTACAACCATGCTTCTCAGCTACTCCTGAATTTATAGAACGTGCCTCATTTTACCTTATACTTTTGCCAAGCCCCTCTCAAAATTTTTGATTTTCTGGTAAATCATTGAGGCATAAAGTCAATCAATAATGCTAGACATTACAGCTTCAAACTTCTTATTGTTTAGAAAGTATATGTTGTTGCAAAACATGTTGTTCTATTGACTGTCTGTGAATTAGAGTAACAGTTCAGTTTAAAAGCTATCCCTGATTTGGTCTCTTTGCCACCCCCCATTAGTTTTGTCTTTTTTTCAGATTCCTAAGGTTCTCCTATGAAACTGTTGTATATCACATTCTAACATATCACTTCTAGTAGCTATAGAGAAGACCTATACATTCTCAGGCAACGAAGAATATTCAGGAATTGGTTACCACCAAAGGAGACGTAGTGAACTTCTGTCACTATATTACTAAAGAGAAAGTCTACATGTATTGTAGGCCACTAATTACTGAATGGAATAACTGCTGGTTCAGATAATTTCACTGATCCATATTTTTTTTACTGTATATGTGTTAATGGTGCTGTTAAAATGAATTCAGACCAGTTTTTCATTGTGCAAATATCCTTACACATATACATATGTGTATATCTATGTCTACGTGTATGTGTGTGTGTGTGTGTGTGTGTGTGTGTGTGTGTGTGTGTGTGTGTGTGTGTGTGTGTGTATGTGTGTGTGTGTGTGTTTATGTATATATGATGTACCTGCTTGTATAGCAGCATGTTTAGTTCAATTCCCAGGCATAAGGACACTATGAATCATGAAGTACAGGTCTAAAACTGTGTTATTACTTTCCATTTTAGTAATACAGCTGTGATTTTGTTAATTTAATTTAATGCAACACTAAACTTAAGTAGACATCACTCCATTATTTTAACTGGCAGATGCAAAGGTTTTAATGTCATTAACTTTTCCAATGAAGTTCTGAGTTTTTTTTTTTGTTACAGTTTGCTCTGTCAGGATTTGTTGACTGGCTGCCAATAATCTAACCTTTTATTCTCTGGGGGTTTTATTAAAGATATGTCAGAGAAATGTTTGCAGATGTGTTTTCATTTAATTTAGGTTCGTACTGTGGCCTACAAGAGAGAGGTAATAAGAGCACTTTAATGCAGAAGACACCACAGTTACTTTACTTATAGCAGACTAAACGATGAAGATTAATTTTCACATAATGATATATCACCAGAATCAGGCTTTTCATGATCCGGTTTTAGCATGTGAAGTGGGCAAAACTGTATTGCATTTACCTGAAAGTACTATTGCATCTTTTATGGCTAAGTTTATGGCAAATAATTTGTGGTGTGGGATGTCTTGTGAGCAGTATGGAGTCCCAAAAACCACTGTGCTGTACCATTTGAAAACCCCATTATTTTGCAGATTGTGTGTGTACCCTTTGACCCTCATTATTTGCAGATTCTGTGTGTATCCTTTGACCCCATTATTTGCAGATTCTATGTGTGCCATTTGACCCCATTATTTGCAGATTGTGTGTGTACCCTTTGACCCCATTATTTGCAGATTCTGCGTCTGCCATTTGGTCCCTGTTTTTGCAGATCCTGTGTACCATTTGGCCTCATTATTTGCAGATTCTGTTATGTTGTTAAGTTGTAATCTATTTTCATAGAATTCAGACCACATATTTCTTCTGTCATGCTCTGCAAAAGGTATTTTGGCTAGGATTATATAGAGTAAATAATATTCTTCTAAGCATTTCTCTAAACATAATTCTTACTTTTAAACCATACTGGAAGCTGCAGTCTCTAGAATGGCTGTACAGGGGTATATATATATATATATATATATATATATATATATATATATATATATATGTGTGTGTGTGTGTGTGTGTATGTGTGTGTGTGTGTGTGTGTGTGTGTGTGTGTGTGTGTGTGTGTGTGTGTGTGTGTGTGTGTGTGTGTGTGTGTGTGTGTATATTGTTTGTGAGATAAAATAGTGCCACAGGGGAGGAAGCATTCAAGGGACTTTTAATAATAAACTTGTGGCTTTATGAACCTGGGCTCTGCTCTTCCAAAAACCTTGTGGAGAACAGCAGTGTGACATCTATGAGGGCAGGAGAGGGCCTATGATATGGTAGGGTAGCTTAATTTCATATGTCCAGCATGGTGCACTGAGTTAACTACACTGTACCAAAGAAGTGTGAGTTTATTTATTTATAAGATATAAATAATGTCACTTGGTTCTTCATTAGCATAGGTTTGACAAATTATGTGCCCAGCATGGAGTACCAATAAAGGTATGGTGGTTTAATGCAAGAGTCTGTGGTAGACAAATGGCCAGAGCAATCTCTGACAAGTGTGAATTCTAACTGAATCACTCTACAAAGGGTGCAAGGGAATGAGATTGACTGCTATCAGGAAGGTTGCCAGCAAAGGGGTGGCACCATTCACTAACAGAGCATGTGGGGAGTATGAACTCTGTGTTTACTACCTGGGAGGGAGGGAGAAGAAGGGCACACTGATTATTTCTGAAATGGGTTGCACAGTTATTAAATTTCTTACAACACTTGTGGTATAAATCCTAGGCACTGAACAAAGCAAAATTACAAACCAGCATTGCCCTGTAAAAACAATGGTGTAGCCAAGCCAAAGTGGTAGAAAGTACACCTGCCACAAACGTTTTCTTAACATAAGTGTGATAAAATACAGGAAAATTGATTGCTAATTGTAATTTTTACATTTTTATAAACATCAAATACAGATTACATTTAACTATAGGGAATCTGCTGCTGCCATTAATAAACCTATTTGCCCAAACCTTCCTATCAAAATGAAACAGAAAACTAAATATTTTTCTTCTTCTGCATCAGTTTTAATTGACAGGAGCAGTTTATTAGGCCTGGCTCATGATCTAGTACAGGCTATTGACCCATTTATATGGTGGTGTCTGGTAAAAGAAAAAACAATTTCTTTTTTCCTGAAGAGATTCAAGAAATTGAATCTGTAGAGGAATGCAATGGGAGAGATTCAGGGTTTTTTTCTCAGATTTCTGACACAGAATCAGAGAAATGTATGGTATCTGAATCTCCATGTGAGAGGTTCAGTTTCTCTGAGATTATTACCTGAATGTACTAGTGCTTTCAATGGGAGAACACTGAGGTTTCTCAGTCCCTCAGGAAATACTATGAGCTGTTACAATTGGAATTCCCAGAATCTCCTCCCATATCCCCATTGCTGTCAACATTGGACGATGCGTTTGTCACAGCCTGTGATTTCCCTGACAGCCAGCCTGTTGCACCAAAGAAAGCAGATCGAAAGTTCACAATTGCCAAATATTTTCAAATTCTAATCCCTCTTCTTCTGACAAGGATGGTAAAATAGTTGCTAAGTTTGGGGAAAAGTGGATGCTTTCTTTCATTTTTAGAAATTTGAATTGCCAGGCTCATATGTTTAAATTTATTCTGACTAACAGTGAAAGTATCGATAATGTTTTAACTGCTGTTCCTTCTTATGAGGAAAAATCTGTTTTGTGTGGTTTAGTTTAGTTTCTTCAATTTCTCAGGTCAGTGCTCATTGGTTAAAGTGTTCATATGACTTTCACGCAGGAAGCTTTTATTACATCCTGGGCTGTTGCCACTGGTACTGTTTTGATGATATTTGTCTGGATGTGTTCTCAGAACCTACCAGAAGATGAAAAAATAAAATTTTAAATTCTCATTTGGATAAAGGATGAGAAAGGTAAGCTGATGCAGAGAATCTCTCTGATTTTATAGCCCTCCTTCTCCAAAATTTCCAAGGGTTTTTTTGCTTCCTTCATCTAATTTTTCCAAGAAACAAAATAAATAGTCTCAGCAAAATGCTGGTAAGCAGACATCTAAAAAACACTGGCAGGGCAGTTCCAAAAATAAAGCAATAGTTCACCAGAACAAAGGGCAGTCAAATAAGACAGAATGACTACTTAAGGAGCTTGTACACCCCTCCAATCCCGGCAGTCCCTTATCCCTTCCAGAAAACGTGAATCTCCATTTTTCTCTTTGGCAACAGGTTGTTTCAGACAAATTGAGTCTAAGGCTGATTCAGCAAGGTTACAGTTGACAGTGGGAAGAAATTCCTCCTTTCCAGGGGTTTTATTTGACATCCACCTGACCATACCCATGTGTTTCCCTCGTTCTATAGCACATGCTTTCTCAGGGGGCAATAGGGAATGTTCCTCCTTCCTAGATGGGAAAAGTTTTTTTTTTATTCTAGAATGTTTTTGGTGCCAAAAAAAAAATATATGGAGACCAGTTCTAGACCTTTCTTTCCTAAACCAGTATGTGATAGCGCTCAGTTGCAAAATGCTTTCAGTTCACAACCTGTTACCTCTTCTTCCTCTTTTCAGCTTTTTGGTAATTTTTAGATTTTAGATCTGAAAGATGCTTATCATCACATTCCTATTCATCCAGACTTCAGATGTTTCTTATGGTTTAATGTGTCTGGAGCACATTATCAGTTGTCTGCCTTACCCTCTATGCTATCCATTGTTCCAAGAGTATATACAAAGTGTCTAGCTCCTGTCTTAGCCCATTGCAGGCTATGGGGTATACACATTTTCCAAAGTGTCAAGAATCTCTCTCTCTCTCTTTCTCACTTTCTCTTGGATAAGAGATCTCCTACATAGGCTGGGATTCAAAGAGAACATTCAAAAGTCCTTTTTAACTCCTTAACACAGGATTGTGTTCCTAGGGTGACTGTTTGACACCTTAGTAGAAAGAGCTTTTCTTCCATAGGAAAAATAGATCTATATTTAGACCTATTTTAGGGGTTTTCTACTCAAATGTCAGTCACCACAAAGGAATATCTCAGGATTATGGGTCTCATAACATCTACGATACTCAAGACTCCACATGAGAAAGATACAATGGTATCTGAAGTCTTTTTGGTCCCAACACCAACACCAACACCCTTTATATTTTCAGATTCCTGTTCTGGGACTTGTGAGGAGACACATTATTTAGTGGAGACATTAAATATCCCTGAATTCAGGTCTCCCCTTCTCCCCTATTGCTCCAAAGCAGTCAGTTATCACAGAGGCCTTGACTCTGCTTGTGGAGCAGTGGCAAGGGGGACAAAAATGTAAGGTATCTGGGATGACAAAGATGGACACAAGCACAAAGAGCTGCTTGCATTTATCAAAGCACTCAACCATCTAAGTCACATTTGGTCCCCAAGAATTCTTCAAGGTGTTCCTGACAATACCACAGTGATGTACTACATAAAGAAGGTAGGGAGGAACCAGATCTTACCCCCATGCAGATTGGTCATGTTAGCATGGGATAGAGCTTTGCAGAATCTTACATTCCATCAGTACAAAATTGTGTGGCAGACAAGCTGAGCAGGACAGAGAGGGCTACAGGACTCCATGCAAAAATGCCTGAAAGACAGATACCTTTTCTTTTCCTTGGACAGGAATATTCCTTTGTGCTTTTCCACCCTTTCTGGTGATATCCAGGGTACTTCTGAAGATTTATTTATTTTATTTAACATTTGTTTACTGGGAAAGTATGACTGGAACAAAGCCCATTTTCAGTGGAGGCCCAGGGAGAAATGCTTCAGATGCATATGTTTGGAATGTGGGAGGAAACTAGAGGCCCAGGAGGAAATCCACACAAATGCAGGGAGGACATGCAGACTCAGCACAGAAGTCACCCCAGCCAAGAACTGAACTAGAGAGCCTCTTGCTGTGAGGTGACAACACTAACTGCTGCACCACTGTGCCACCCATACAATTCAGTATAAATTCTCCAAGGTCAAATTTTTACAATTTGTTTTTCATATTTTAGATACTGTAAAGTTTAATTTTCATGAAAAAAAAGTGCAAGTGCTTTGGATGCCGATAAATATAAAATACAACTCATCCTGAATGTGTGTGGTCTTCTAGGTCTTAATGGCCAGCTTAACTTCAAAAGTATAGTAAAAATGAGGCAGCTTACATAGTCATTATGTGTGCTTTTTGTATTTGTTGGTTTATTTCTACCACAGAAACAATAATGCTGTTTCTTTTTCAACTTTTGCCATTGGGTCTTTTAAACTGATTTTCTCTCACTAGTATGAAGAAATATCCATTCATTACAGAGGAATGTGCTAACTATTATTAACCAAATAATAACTCACTGGCCCTCTAGTTATTTATTTATTTATTTATTTATTTATTTATTTATGTATGTATTTATTTGTTTGCTTGTTTACTTGTTAACTTGCTAGGTGAGCTAGTCTCCTAACTCTTTTCAGTAATAACCTGGGCTCATTTAGCAAGGAAAATACAATTACAATCAAACTTAGTATAGCTCCATGTATACATAACATAGTAGCAAAGAGAAACACGAAATAAAAAAAAAACAATTGCTGCAGCAAGTAAGGATGCCATAGAGAGTACAATGGCATCTCCTAAGAACAAAGACGTATCCTATGTAAATGACTTAATTATTTAGTAGTAGAGTATGAATGAATTTATATTCTATGTAGTATGTACAGTTAGGTATTGTGCAACTCTTTAATATACTATGTACAATATTTACAGTTGTATGCAGTTCAACAGCTTAATTTGCAAATAGGCGTAACCTATATAGCATGATGATATGGCTAAGTATGCGATTAATATCCAGGGTCACGGTAGCATGTGCAAGTATTTTGTAAGTGATCCTTTAATGTCTTTTTAAAGACTCCCAGTTTTTTCCAATTTCTGACTTCATTAGGTAGCCTGTTACAATAAGCTGAGCCAATTTTTGAGAATGCCCTTTCATTTATAAGAGATTTGAAGGGGGAGAACCAAAAGAAAGTTCTTTATTTCCTCGTTGCTATATAGGATATAAATTTGCTCCATTACTGGCAATTTCTATGGGGGGCAGTAACCAAGCTTTGAATTTTAAATAATAGGATGCTGAGAAAGAGATGTGTGAAACAGGTAGCCAGCAAACAGCCTTCAGTACCTCACAATGATATTTTCAGGGTTTGATACGAGGATGAATTTACAAGCAACTGTTTAAAATCATTGTACTTTGCTTGTGTCATATGATGAGTCAAAATATAGCAGATGTAAACTACTCACATTTCTAACTATAGTAATCCTAGCTATGGGAGATAAGGGATGAGAGATTCTCTAGCAAAGCTTGAGTTGAAAAAGTAACTTAGTGGTAATTTTATCGAAGTGAGATGTGAAACTTAGGCAAGGATTTAGTCTTAATTCTTAGATACTTTTATCCTGTGATGTATGGGATATTATTATAAGTGTCTACAAGTGTTGAGGAAGAGATTAGGCTAGTTTGTGTGGAGTGCAGAAGAGCAGTACGCTGTAGCTCACCTTTCATTTCTACCTTTATGTTTATGTATACCACTAGCTATATCGAGAATGCATTTATTTTGTGTGGATTTTAGAGCTGACTGCTGCTCTAATCAAGATTTTACTTAAGAAAGTGGATTGTCTTCAGATTTGTATCAATTTACCTGAAACTGCTCAAGCTGTGAGGCATGTTTTGATTACATTAAGTGTATGTCAAATGTGAAGTTGTAAATATTTTTCAAGAAATGCTCAGCATATTGAACTTACAGTACCATATTGTGTTAAAATAAAATGCTGTCAGTATGCTAGTCTATCAAAATGAGCCATTTGGAGATTATGTGTGGACTTTGTAAATGTGTTTGAAATCTCCTTTCATGATACAGCAGTTCAGTAACAGAGTTGCAGTTTATAATAGCATATTGAAAAGTTATTCACTAAACATCTAAAAGTAGTCAAGTTGCAAAAAAATGAATACACTTCTTTTTTTTTCAAAACAAGTTTATTGTTTTAACATATAAGAGAAATATCATAACAATTTTATACAAATAATTAAAAATAGGTATTATTATAATATTCAACAAAACAACTAAAGTATTTACAAAGACATCCACTACAATCAGATCAATTAATTAAACTAAAATACTGTGCTATTGAAATTAGAATTTTTTTAACAAATTTTGTAAATTATCCCATACAATAAAATGTAATGTTTTTCTAGTTGTTCTCATTCTAATTGTGCTTATTTCCATATGACACATTATATTCATAACATTTTAAATTCATTGAAGGAGGTGTATCTGAAATCCAATTCTAGTTATTATTTTCCTAGCCACTGCTAGGATAGACCATATAAAGGAAGCTTAATCTTTTTAACACATTGAGGTATAGGTGTGTTGAATAATATAAGAGACTTAGAAATAATGAAATTATCTGTAAAAGAGCCTGCAAAAATTCATTAATTGACTTCCAATATTCTTTCAACTTCATACAGTCATAAAACATATGAGCCCAGTCAGCATTAATTTCTACATTACATCTCTTACATAGATTATCTTTATTATTAATTTTATTCATCATCAAAGGTGTATAAAAGATCTATGTAAAAATTTCCATGTATAAAGTCTCCAGACAATGGAAGATGTAGTTCTATAAGCATATTCCAATATATATTGTTTATCTTGTTGAGTTGGTGGGTCCCCATTAATAGAGGTGAAATAATTCCAGTATGAATCTACATTGTAAAAGTTTCTTGTCTGATAATTTTATGTATATATGAAAGTTTACCTTTATCAGAAACTTTATGCTGTAAATTTATTATCAAGTAATCAATCAGTTTTGGAATAGATTCTTTAACTGTTATAGACATTAGATCTATTCTATCAATGAGATGTTGTCTAAAGATCTGAACCTCTAACCAGCAAGTTTCTCTTAGATCAAATTCTTGTTTTAAGAAATCTAGATTTTTAACTTTATTATCAGATATCAGCTGATACCAGTACTTTAGATTATTATCTATAGCTAAATGAGCTCCTTCAGAAGTAGATGACATAAGCATATCCTGAGTATAAATTATAGGGAATACAATAAAATTCCATTCCCTATACTTAGGGTGCATGAATATAAAGTTACGATAACTAATAATAATATTTAATGGGTAACAGACCATATGTTTAGGTGTAATAGGTGAAGTACAAAATTCCTTTAGCAACCACAACATGGAGTTATTTATAATCATATTTTTATGTGTTAAGGAGATTTTCATGAAGTGCATACTAATTAGCTCCCAATAATCTTTCCATTTTGCGATATATGACCGATCTAATAATAAAGTAATAACTTTTATAATAGAAGAGATAATATATAAATTAAAGTCTGGAAAGGAAATACCCCCTTGAGACCAGCTATTAGTATGTTTCTTGAATGCAATCCTAGGTCTATTAGGTGCCCATAAGAAATTTAACATTAGTGTATTCAGTTTCTTGATAGTTATTTTTGTAGGTGAAAGTATTATTGATTGTATTAAGTATAAAATCTTGGGGAATATTATCATTTTAATAATTGTAAGTCTCTCCTCCATAGTAAAAAACATATTATTCCAGGTATTAAAAAGATTTTGTATATTAAGAAAACAGGTATTATAGTCATTATATATACTAGATTTAATATCTTTAGATAGTATTATACCTAAATAAGTTATCTGACCTGAGTTGGGTACATATTTAGTAAAATCACTAATGAGAGTATTTTTGCGTGTATATAGAGGTAGTATTTTAGTTTTTTCTTCATTGAATATTAAACCAGAAATACTTTTAAAATTCATCATTTTATCAAATAAAGACTGCATAGAAGAATTAGATCCTGCTGATGTAATTAGAACATCATCTCCAAAAAGTTGAATTTTTGATGTTGTATTTTCTTCTATTTCAAAACCCTCTATGTCAGTACTGTTTCTAATCAAATTAGCCCAAGGCTCCATTACTAAAGTGAATAATAGTGGAGAAAGTGGACATCCTTGCTTTGTACCTTTAAGAATGGGTATATTTTGTGAAACATATGTTCCTACCTTAATATAAGCCAGTGTTCCTTTGTATAAATGCTCAATTAAATTTACAAATGCATCAGAGAAACAGATAGTCCCAACTTACTGAATCAAATGCTGAACCTATATCAAGACTAATAAGTGTTAAATCTTTCTTTTTCCTATTTGCAAAATCAATTAATGTTAAAGTTCTTCTTATATTATCAAAAGTATTTCTATTTACAATGAAGCCCGTCTGATCTATGTCTATAATGCCGGGATAATTGTCTTCAATCTATCAGCAAAAATACTCATAAACATTTTATAATCAACATTAAGTAATGAGATGGGTCGATATGAAGAACATCTAGTTGGATCTTTATTAGGTTTTAAAATTGGTGAAATAAATGTATATTGCCAAGATTATTAACTCAGTTTGGGCCAGAATAAAAACCTTATGTATTAATGAATATGTAGTTTTAGAAAGGATTTTATATATCTCTGGTATAATACCATCATTACCCGGTGCTTTGTTTGATTTATTTATTTGTGTAATAACTTCTGTATATGAAATACTCTTGTCCAATAGTTTAATCTGTTGTTTATTTTTTATTCATGTTTGTGGTTATAAACTCCTTTATTTTATCTTTAGGTTCCATGTTAATGTTGTTATGGTTAATCTTGTGAAAGTGATTTCTAAATTCATCCAGTATTTCTGGTATACTAGAAACATTCTTCTTTTTCCTTAGAGAAAAGATTTCTTTGATATGGTTTTGTTTATTCAATCTTTTGTTTTATTTTAAGTCTATGTAAGTATTTGGGGCTTATTGAATAAGACAAAACTTGTATTTCTAAAGTTATTTTAACTTTATGAGTTAAAATTTCTTTGTATTTCTCATTTAGTTTGTTTATTTCTTCAATAACTTTCTTGTCCATAATATTTTCTTTATTATTATGTTTATAAGAGTCTAGTTTACTTTGATATCTAACAATTCCTTATCCCAAGATTTCCTTTTGTTATTATACCATCTAATACTTTGTCCATATAGATATGATTTTAAGGCATCCCAAACATAGACAGTGGAGACTTTATGTCTAGAAAATGTTGTACTTCTGAAAGTATATATTCTTTATAGTCTTTTAGCTGAGTTAAGTATGCTGGTATCCTTTTGATCTGAACATTATGAGTATTTTTATCATGAATTCGAAAACAATTGAGTTATGATCAGATATAGGACATGAAATGATTTTGGAATTAATTAAATCTGTTACCATCTGGTTAGAAATAAAGACCCTATATATTTTTGAATAAGTTTTGTATCTGTTAGAAAAAAAGGTGTATGGTAATGATTTTGACTCTATCTGATTATTAATATCATTCAAATGATAAGAATTAGCAAAATCATTTAAATGTTTTGCATTAGATGTAATTCTTCTTTTCTTTATAGTGGTAGTATAACTTTCATGTAGTATACAATTAAAATCACCAGCTAAAATAATATCGCCTACAGAGAATGATATGATCTTATCAATATGATGTTTCACTGTATTAATACCAATTCCAGGTATCCAATATACATTAATTAAAGTGTAAGTCTTCCCATTAATTTGTATTGTAACCATACAAAACATTCCTTTGTCATCCTGATAAGACTTAATGGTTTTAGGAATGGGCATACTTTTATTCCATAAAATATTTTTCTGAGTGTGCTCTGAACTAACCAATACTGTATACTTATTAGTGGCTAGTTTATCAATATCTTTTTCAAGAGATGGGTTTCTTGCAGGAAGACTAGATTGGCCTTGTGTAGATTAATGTATCTTATTAGGCTTGCCTTTACATGGATTATTCAATCCATTAATGTTTAAAGAAATTCCTTTTAAAGATGTCATTTGGCATTTTTAAAACTCAAGAATCTTATGATCGAAATAACAAATAACAAGATAAATAATGTTACATCTCCTCTTTTAGGTGTACCTTTAAACATAGCTGTATTTATTAAATCTCTTATGGGATTTTGTATAGGATTCAATATTGTTTGTAGTGACAATGAGTGTACAAAATATATTGTGGATGTCAAAACTATATACATATAACAATGAACAAGCGAAAATAATGTAAGGATTAAACCTTGCATCCAGTATTTACTACTCAAGTTAACCCCTAAGCAGCAGTACCTCAGCTACCACCTTATCAATTTAATACTAGTTATATTTAACTGAGGTTAACAGTTTTCAATTCAATTATCTATCAAGACAAAACTACACATTTGGTAAAACAGCATCATATAAACTAAAATAAACTTTTTTTTTTTTTTTTTTAAACTGTTCATACTATTATATAGATCTATGTAATATATAACACTTGTATTCTTATAGCATTCAAATAATCTTAATGTTAGAAATCAAGAGGAGATGTTCTAACATTCATTTAAATCAAAAACTTTGGCTAATATGATTCAGACATTACATGCATTAAGATGCATCTATTTTCTGTCATGTGAATTCTATCAACAGCTTCCAAAAAATCTTGAATTGTTTGTATATGAGCATTTATTAAACTCATTATTGTCAATAGAGTAAAATATTGTATTCATAAAATTATTATAAATCATATTGCATAGTTATGCAGATTCTCAGAAACACCTACGTTAAAAAAAAAGCCATCACACAAACACAGACACACACACATATATATATACACACACATATACACACACACACATACCACACACACACACACACACACACACACACACACACACACATACATATATATATACACATATATACATACACACACACACACACACACACACACACACACACACACACACACACACACACACACACACACACACATATATGCACATATATCTGATCTCACCGAGCCATCCACACAAAATAATGCACAGCAAACACACACTAGCAACCAGATTTTACAATCATGCTAACCTACTGCTTTAAAATATATCACATGACATTTCTTCCAGAATAGAGTTATAAGATTATTTATGCTTGTCAATCAGATGAATTAAATGAGTTATAGTAAAGTATATGTTTGGGACACAAGTTTTTAACACAGATTATTATGCTACTGTTAAGTAGATTTTCAAAACATTTAAATAAATGTTTCATTTTCTATGCCTTCTAAAATAAGATATTTACTTGCTACAAGAAACTACATCATCTAAACTCATCATAACTGACACATTTTATGAATAGAGTATTTTTCCTGAATCTGTGGTGTGTCAGTGTGATAACCTTGTCAATGTTTATACTAACTGCTTTCAGTTTCTCTGTGAAAATTCTGTGAGTGAAGCTTCTGAGGAAACTCATGGACACTGTGCATGAGACAGCCCACATCCCAGATTGCCTCCTTAACATTTTGGCGGAAACTTATTAAAACTTGTGGCAAACATTCATTTTGTCAATAGAGTAAAACATTGTATTCATAGAAATCATTACAAATCATATTGGATAGCCATGCAGACTCTCAGAAAAAAAGCCATCACACTCACACACACACACACACACACACACACACACACACACACACACACACACACACACACATATATATATATCTGATCTCACTGAATTGTGTCCCTGCAGAGCACCATCCCACTTGCTGTCCCCAGAATAAATCTGTCTGCTTTATACAAAACAATGCACAGCAAACACATATTGGTAACCAGATTTTACAATCATGATAACCTACTGCTTTAAAATATATCACATGACATTTCTTCCAGAATAGAGTTATAAGATGATTTATGTTTGTCAATCAGATGAATTAAATGAGTTATAGTAAAGTATATGTTTGGAACACAAATTTTTAACACAGATTATTATGCTGCTGTTAAGTAGATTTTCAAAAATATTTAAATAAATGTTTCATTTTTTATGCCTTCTAAAATAAGACATTTACTTACTACAAGAAACTACATCATTTAAACTCATTATAACTGACATATTTTATGAACAGAGTATTTTTCCTGAATCTGTGGTGTGTCAGTGTGATAACCTTGTCAATGTTTATACTAACTGCTTTCAGTTTCTCTGTGAGAATTCTGTGATTTGAAGATTCTGAGGTAACTCAAGGACATTGTGCATAAGACAGCCCACATCCCAGATTGTCTCTCTTAACATTTTGGCGGAAACTTATTAAAAACTAGTGACAAACATTCATTTAGCAGTGTAAATGCATCTAAACATGACAGAACCTCCACAATGTATTCCACAGATCATCACAGCCTCTATGCAAGTGAAATTAAACTCAAAATTACCAACAAGCAATAAAACTCAGCATTCTTCTCCCAACTCAATTTTCATACAAATCCTATTATTCACTGTGCCCACACAGTCAAAAGCATTTCTATATATTAATAAAGAAAAGAAAAGAGAGTAGAAAATAAAAGGGAGTGAGGCAGAAATAAAAAAATGTAAGAGAAAGCTGTAAGAAGTATATACAATGGAATGTTACTTACTGTTTATATTAATAGAGTTAAAAATAAAACATATTATTTACTCTTATTTAGTTCTGATTATTATTAGTTAAAGCATGACAGATTATTTACAAACAAGCATAAGCAGTATAATCAAGAAAGTATAATTAGAAATAGCATTTGAAGAACTTATAAACTTTTACAAGAAATAAATATGTTATTATTCTATTAATGATATTTTCATTACTGCTCTCTCCTGCCCTCCCCACCCTTTACCCACTACATAATCTAAATAGAATGTCATTGTTTAAACAAAGAAAATAATAAAAGAAGAAGGAAAAAGATAAAGATAAAAATGTATCAAATTACTAACCTTACTTTTTCAGAAAGAAAACAAATCGAGTCACAGCCTGCCATTAAATCCTCAGGCATTTTGACTGGTTATGAAACAAAACATTTCTTTGCACATAGAGAATAACTTTGATTAAATCTTTTCCAAAATATTTGTGGCTTTCTGGAAATGCAGGAACTATATTCAAAAGATTAATAATGAACTAAAATGATGAGAGAGAAAAAACATATAACAAATCATTTGTTTTTAGTCTCTTCTTCTTCTCTGAAGTCTTCCAGGAAGCTTCAGTTGCCAATCTCTTTAATGAAGAACTAGCCCATTCCATTTCTTCTATTTTATCCAAAATCCTTTTTCTTTGACAAATAGTAAAGCAGAGTCTAAATCATCAAGACCTTAGGACCATCAGGAAGGAAGATTTTAAGCTTGGCAGGAAACAGAAGGTATGTTTTAAACTGTGCTTTTTAAGCTCCCTTATTAGTGGCAGAAAAACTTTTCTTTTAGCAATTACCATGGAAGAATAGTCATTGTCAAAACGCACAGTTGTCTCATTAAACTTAACAGGAGCTTTAGCCCAAGCAGATTTAAGAACCATCTCTTTATCAAAATATGATAGAAATCTAACTATAACTGATCTAGGATAGTTTTTGTTAGAGTTAGTATTAGCTATAGATCTATGTGCTCTTCGATACCAAAAGAGAATGCTTCTGGTAAATCTAAAGTTTTAGGGAGCCATGTTGTTAAAAAGAAGTAATATTGTTACCTTCAATATTTTCTGGCAGTCCAAAAATCCTAATGTTATTGCCTAGATCTATTTTCCAGGTCATCCAGCTTTGTTTGTAAATGTGTATTTTGTTTCAGCAGAAACTCAATGTTGATTTCCTCTTCTTGTATTTTATTTTCCATGTCATTCACAGCTTCTTCTATGCCTGTCATCTGGATCTTCTGTTGTTGCAGGTCCATATGTAACAAGTCTATTTGTTTTGTAGTTTTTTCTATGAAAGTGTCTATTTTAGTATCCATTTTATCCATCTTAGCAGTAAGCTGCTGGACTATAATTATCAGAGACTGAAGTTCTTTCTTGATGCTGGAGTCTTGAGAATTTGTCTTACTGGAACTCATTTCAGACTGATAAACTGACAGGAAAATTTCCAAAGTAATTTCTGACAGGAATATTATTAAGATTTCCTTTCTTTTTTAGATATAGTTCAAGAACTATATAAAACAAACATATTTAGAAAGAAAATTACTTCAAGAATTAATTTTTTAAGTAATTAATTCCTGTCAATGTAATGAAATTGGTGGAGCTGAAGAAATCTGCTGCTATCCTGTGTTCATCCTTGGCCTCGCCCCCATGAATACACTTCTGACAGATCTGGAAGAATAGCTTAGTGGGTTAAAGATATGCAGCAGTAAGAAATTTTAATCTTAGTGTCTCAGGTATACATTCATCTCTGCTTCTATGCTATGTGACACTGAGGAAGTCACTTAACAATTCATTATATTCCCAGGCTAACCGTAAAGTAGGCAGTCATGCCCTATGCTTCTTGCTTTGTTAGAAAAATTAATGAAAATAAATGTAGTCTCATATTTTTTTTTTTGGCAATTAGCAATGATTTTTTTATTACATTTTCTGAAATCTTAACTTACAGATGCAAAATCAGAGACCTTCTAAAGGTAAAAAATATGTATTTTAATGTGATAAAAGTATTTTAAAAGCGACATTCTCAGGGATTCATTAAAGGGCCTAGCACGACCTGCAAGTTTCATGCTGAAAAGCCTCGATCCCACAATGTGCTAATTTGCAATTCAGCAACATGTTAGCTGTGATGAGATTAGACCTCATTATTTTACTAATTTGCATGTCTCTGAATCTCATGTAGGACTGTGACATGCAGATTATTGCTGAACTATACAGTAGTAAAACTGCTGCTCCAACACCTGTCTCTGACCTGTCTCACTTCCTGTAGCTCAGTCCAACCCTGTAATAGTATAAATGTCATTACAGTACATATCTAGTATGCCCTGGTGGCTAGTAAATCCCCCCCAGATCCCCATACTGCCATTAAGGCACTTACAATTAAGAGTATTCCCTCATGTCTAGTGAACCCCCACATCCCCATATTGTTGCTGGTACCATTAAGGCACTTATTAGAGTAACCCCTGGTGTCTAGCGAATCCCCCTCCACCCCTAATCCCCATACCATGGTTGTGGTAGGTAGTTGAACATATCCTTTTGGCCATGTTCAATGCCATGATATAGTACAGAAAGCTGTGCTGATCTACACAGGTGAGCAATTTATTTAACTATTCAGTGTGCAGATGCATTCCTGGAGGTGGTACAGTGGAGAGAGCACATGGCTAATTAGCATATACATGTCCTCCAGAGTGCCTTATTAGAATTCAGCATAGTTGCAGGGCCAGTCCTATGCAGAGCTTCATGTCTTTGCACTTCAGCAGTGTGCAGCACCATGTTAGGGTGGTTGCTGAACAGCAAAAAGGTACCACAAAGTGAACATGGAGGTGTATGTGTTGCATTACCTTCATGAAACCTGGCAATTGTCTTTATTTTAGCAAATCTTGTTGTTAGATTATTACAAGAATAATTTCATAATAAAAAACACTGGGAGGACATATGTATGGCTTCCAATTACGCAACCACGAACAGAATGTTTAGGATCTTTGCTTGGAAGTGTTTGCATAGGTATTTTTATACCACAAGGAGACTCCAAAGAATTTGTCCTTTGGAAGATAGCAAATATTGGAGGTGTGATGTAGAAGAAAGAGATAACTGGAAACATATGTTTTAGGAGTGTAATAAGTTATCAGATTTTAAATATTCCATATAGAATGCTCTATCAGAAATATTGGGTGAGCAAATAGCTGTAAGTAAAGAAATTATTCATTTGAGCTGGGATACAGGATCTGAATTGCCTAGACATAGGAAGAAAGTCTTATTAAATTTAATTTGGTTGGCTGCCAAAAAAGCAATTACAAGAAAATGGAAATTAAGGTCTGCACCAACAGTATTTGAGATAATAAATATTGTAAAAGAGGTAAAAGAACTGCAAGAGGGATATTTAGAAATGGGATGGAGCAAATTACACAGAAGTAAATGGAAACTGTGGGAAAAATACATGCATAATGTAGCCAAAGTCTCCCCTTCAATTTTTCCCCTGGAACTAGACAAACTTTCAACTTAAGCACTAAAACCATTCATTTCTCAGCCTGGTACTTGCTCAAAACTCATAGCAAGCACTTATAAACCCTAGAACTAGACCCCCCCATCAGAAGGATAAGGCTCTCTATTCGACCTTACCAGCCAATCTATAAAACAGTTCACTGTACCTATCCAGGCATGTCTAAAGGGCAGTTTCAGGTATACTCTCCAGTCCAACTGGTGAATCTGGGCATTTTGAGGCAATGTTACAACTGCCTCATGAACACAGACAACCCTCTCCTCCTACCACCAAACACTAATACATGCAAGAGATGCAATTATACAGCCAAACTGGAGGCTAAGATCTCTCAACCCAAGACTGGATCAGACAGTCAAGAGGAGAAGGGAAATACTTGCATCACACCACCAGTCTTACATAGACCCATTAAACCAGCACCGGCATAAAAACACACATAAATACACAAAAACATACTCTGAGGCTCTAAATAAAAATCTGCAAAAGCAACAGAGACCTCCAAAGCAGACATCCAAGCAACCTCCACCCCCCAACACAAACCATGAAACACATTTTTCACAAAACCAGTGTGCCATGCAATCACAGCCCTTAAGGCAAAATAACACACCCAACATACTAGTAATAGGTGACTCTATAGTCAGGCACACTGATGTTCCACTCACTAGTTTGAATAAGGAGAAGGTTACTGTTTGCTGCCTGTCAGGTGCCAGGATCTGCCACATAACACAAGCACTCAGGTCACTCCAGAACAAGTACAAATACGGCTCTATCATTGTTCATGTTGGTGTGAATGATCTGAGCCATACCTCCCTGGACTACATGAAAAGAGACATGGAAGAGCTCTCTGATCACATAGCCCAGGCCGGTATGATCCTGACCCTGAGTAGCATCCTGCCCTCATAAAGAATGATACCACAGTATAAAGAAAAACTTATCAATTTCAACAATTGTCTAAGTTTCTGGTGTCATTCAAAGAGGATCCAGTGTCTGTCCGCCTGGGATGACATGCTCGACAAGCCACACTGCTTCACTATAGACAGCTTGTACCTGTCACCCTTAGGCTTTTGAATACTGACCAAAGCTCTTGCCACCCTCATAGTGTAGTGCCTTTTTTAGGCAAGGCTCAAAAGACAAACCCACTGCCGTAAATAGCACAAGTAACAAAAAACTGAGGGTTGTTGTTTGCCTTTTTGGCTTTTCCCGGTTAGAGGTTGCCACAGCAGAACTCTGGTCTGCTAATGATTGGCAGTCGATTTTTATAGTGTCGAGTTGCCAGCCCGACGCCCAACCTTCAGCGAAGGCATGCCGATTCACGCATGTCTTTCAGAGGCCACTTGACCATGGGGAGGACATGCAGACTCCACACAGAAGGCACTCCAGCTGAGAATTGAACAGGAGAACCTCTTGCTGTGAGGTAACAATGCTACTGTTAATGCTACTTAATTCCAGAGGTCTAAACCTCGAAATGCATGCACTTGAGGCAGTCCTCAGTATGGAGAAAATCGGTATATGTGCAGTAACAGAAACCTGGTTTAAGGCTCCAGAGAGTACCACAGCACTACCAGGCTACAACTCATGCCATACATTTTGGCCACAGAACCCGGACCGAAATACAAAAGGTAGGGGCATATCCATATTCATCAATGATACCCATACCTCCAGGTTAGTGGCACAGCACGATGCTTCAGAGATCATCCACGTGCAACTAATAATGGAAAAAACTGCAATTCAAATTGTAGCTTGCTACAGATCACCTATCATGTCCCAGGACCCCCATTCTGCATTTCTGGAAACACTGGGAAACATAAAGGTCCTACCAAACACGGTAATATTGGGTGATTTCAATTGCCCAAGCGTTAACTGGGAGAACAACATTTTCTAGAATTTATAAACTCAAATACCCTGGATCAACTGATCAACACTCCCACCAGAGGTGACAACATATTGGACCTGGTTATCACCAACTTGAGCAACCGGTGTTCCACATCAGAGGTCATCCCCTCGGTGGTTAGATGTGACCATAAACAAATCACTCTGGATATCCACATTCTGCCCCCACCCCTGGTCAAGGAAACCACTGTGAAAAACTTTTCAAAAGCAAACTTCACTTTACTTAAGACCGAGGTGGAAAGTTTCAAAGCCCCCATGCTAAAGGATAATGCTGTCCAAGCTGCAAAATCCCTTACTAATGCATTTTATGGGCACCTACAAGAATGCATGGATCATGCTGTCCCAAGCAAAACCAAGACTCACTCCTCCGAGAAAAAGAAACCAGTCTGGTGGACCCCTACCCTAAACAAGCTATACAACAGAAGGCGGAAACTAGTACAAAAAAGAGCAAAATCCCAAGAAGGGAAGAGATCCCTGATCAGTATCAGCAAGATCCTTCATAAAATCATCCAAGGCTAGCTTCGAAAGAAAAATTGCCAAGGACCCCAAAGATAACCACAAGGCATTCTTTAGCTATGTCAAGAATCTAAGTGACAATGCTCAGATCTGCTCAGAGTTAGTGCAGAATGGCACAAAATACACTGAACCGACCAATATCACCAACATCCTGGCAGACAGGTTCAGTGCAAACTTCACCCCCTCTCACCCCACAAAGTGCCCATAACCATACCAGAAGAATGTAGAGCCCCTGAAATGACAGACACTCAGGTTAAAACAGCCCTATCCAAAGCCAAAAACACAGCATCAATGGGACCGGCTGGTGTCCCAGGCTGCGTCCTACATGAGCTCAAAGATAAACTAACCCCTCACCTAAACACACTGTTGAAACTCAGCCTCTCCACAGGCTATGTACCCATAGAGTGGTGCACAGCAATGGTTATTCAGCTCCACAAAGGTGGAGCCACAACAGACCCCGGGAACTATTGCCCTATAAGCCTGACTAGCTTGGTCTGCAAGGCTGTGGAGTGCATCATCATGGAACTCATTAACAGAGACATTGGGAACCTCCAAACACTGAACCCTACCCAGTTTGGCTTTGTTAAGGGAAGATCATGTCTCCTAAACCTGGTGGACTTCTTTGGGACAGTTACCAAGGCTATGGATGAAGGAAAGGTGGTACACACAGCCTACCTAGACCTCACAAAGGCCTTTGACATCATTCCCCATTCTGGTATTATAGACAAGCTCACCAGCCTGAACATAAACCCCTAAGTCACAAGATGGGTTGCCAACTGGCTCACGGACAGAACCCACATGGTGAGAGTTGCAGGAGCTAGGTCCGACTCTAAACCAGTTACAAGTGGCGTTCCCCAGGGCTCAGTCCTAGGAACCCTCCTGTTTGGCATATACTTCTCAGATGTACAGGCAAGCACAGGAGGACTATGGCTGACCAAGTTCACAGATGAGGCTATAATTCACTCTCCAGCTGACACAGACATCCTCCAAAAAGGTCTCACTGAGATGGATACCTGGTGTCAAAATCATGGCCTCAAGCTAAATGGCAAAAAGTGCATAGTAATCCCCTTTGGAAAAAACAAAATACCCACAAACTACCACATAGGTGGCAGTCCCCTAAATACGGAAGACATAATATGGGATCTGGGGACCCCAGTAGATAGTAATTTCTCCTTTGATAATCACATTGCCAAAGTGGTTATAAAATCCTTCTATGTGGCCCACTTAATCACAAAAGGATTCGCATCCAGATCAAAAGAGGTCATTGTGCCCCTCTACTCATCACTCATCAGACCCATCATAGAGTACAATGCCCCATTTGGGATATACCTTACAAGACACCTGCAACAGCTGGAAATACCACAGATGTACCTCACCAAGAGGATCACTGGCCTCAAACAGATGCCTATGCAGCTCGACTGAAGAAACTCCAGCTGTACTTGGTTGCATACCGCCTATCCAGAGGTGATCTCTGCCTGACATACAAGGCCATGTCCAACCCAGAATTGATGGACATGCTCCACCTAAAGAAAACCATATCCCCTCGAGCCACATGCTCTAGGGATCTAAACCTCACCACAGCAATAAATCGGATGTGCTGAAGGGATAGATTCCTGTTCCAGAGTCTTCCCATGCTTTGGAACAAGATTCCAATCTACATTAGGCAGAGCTCCTCACTAACACTCTTCAAGAGAAACCTTGACGAGTGGATGGGAAACAGAAAGTTTACCCCGGGGATCACTTCAGTGGCTCTGCTGGACAGAGGCACAGGGAAATAATCTAAGGAGGTGGCGAAAGCCAACACATTCTGGCTAGGGTTATAAAATGCCTTCGGGCAGATAGCCTAGTACCTACCTATGAACCTATAATAATGTTCAGGAGGAGGAAGAGTGAGGTTTAAGAGAAAGCAGGAATTCAGCTTTTTTTGTAATGTTGGACTGATGATAATAGCAAAGAAAATATATGTGATGTATATTGTATTTAATTTGAAAAATGTAAAATAGCTTGTTTTCTTTTCTGTTAATGTATGTTTGCCAATGTACTAAGTGATAATTTAATTCTTCTTCTTCTTTCGGCTTTTCCCGGTTAGGGGTCACCACAGCGGAACTCCGGTCCATTAATCATTGGCAGTAGATTTTTACGGTGCCGAGGTGCCAGCTCAATGCCCAACCTTCAACGAAGGCACGCCCATTGTACGCATGTCTTTTGAATGCCACTCAATCGCGGGGAGGACATGCAGACTCCACACAGAAGGTGCTCCAGCCGAGAATCAAATGGAAGAACCTCTTGCTGTGAGGTGACAATGCTACTGCTGCACCACCGCGGCTTTAAGTGATAATGTAATAAAGGTGTTTAAAAGAAAAATAATAATTAATTAGTGGATTTATCTTTAGACTTTACATTTTATAAGTTACCTTTTTAGATATTACAGATGTCAGCTGAAACAGCTATCCATTACAAGGATCTGAAGTGTATCCAAAGAGTTTTGGTTTTGCTCCTCCTCCTGAGTAACCATTTTCCCCCATATTTCTCTAAGTTTATGATTGTTGCAGTTTGTTTTAACTTAATTTTTTCCATTCTACCAGCAAAGAAAGAAAGTAAGAAAGAAAAAAATGTAATGTTGACTGTGACACCTGTGCACTAGCCCAGCAATCAAGGAGCCTCAGTCCTCATCACTAACACCAGAGAGGGGCGTCCATATAGGGAAAGGATAATAAATACACACACAGTAGAGTACAATTTCCATTAAGAGCACACAGAAATCGCAGTCAGTCTGGGGCTGGTTTCTCCCTTTTCTCCCCAGGTCCCCAGTAAGACTCCCTACTAGCACAGCTATAGAGTCCAGATCTCATTTGAGTGGGCAAGCTAAAGCTTCCAGCACCCTCTCTGTCTAACCAGTGCTTTGTGTCCCTGCCCAAGTAGCTGACACACACATACTTTGAGATAAGACTTATATACAACCACCCAGACATTCCTGGGGAAGGCTGGCACATGTTTCACAGCTGTGTCCCTTTTACCCAGACTATACAGTAGTACCACTTGCCCCCACCCACTAATATTTATCAGCTACTAAAAAGGCCCTTAACAAAGGCTGTCCAATTATTACTGTGCAATATTATTATCCAAATGGTAAGTGCAACTGAACAGTCAAGGCTTATTGGAGTGGCTTGGCCAATATCACGAAATACATGCAATGTACTCTAAGGACTTAAATTATCTCTACACAAAACAGCCACAGTTGAAAGGTTTAAAAATGTTTAATAATAAATAATAAAAACAAAAGACAATACTTCTTACTACACAGTGCTAGTCCGGAGTTCAGAGATCACAGAGAAATACTTAAAATAATACAGCAGAAGAGTTCTGACATCAATACAGAAAAACTAATCTAATTTTCCTAGTTCCTAGCTATATCTAAGAGAAAACACAATTCTAAAATAAACTTACATAAGGAACACAGGCAAAGTGATGGTGAGTTGGATGTTCTCAAGACAAATGCTCAAATGCCCTCATTCTTTCTGACCTTAAATAGATAACACAGTACCACTGATTCATTTCAGATTACATAATTTCTTTCTGGTTCCCAGGCTAACAGAAACTCAGATGTTAATAGCCCTTTTGATCTTGCAGCTGATCAGGAAGATAAAGCAATAAAAGAAATGATACATGTAAGTTCTAGCCATTAACTCTGGCCTCAAAACAATAGGCAGAATGCCTCCCTCTAGACATCTCAGCTCTGAGTTTTAGATGAAAGAATTTCACAATGCTTGACTTATCAGCTTTCTTACAGCAGAGTGCACTGTTGTTACATTTTTTTCAGTTCAACATCCAATACCATATTTTCACATTTAAGAGAACAAGCCTATGGCTTTTATTAATATTTACAAATGACAGAATTAGCTACAAAATTCTATCTAGCTAGGCTGGCACCCTTCACCTATCGTCACATTGACCACAGAATGTTTGCTATAGAACACAGATGTAAATTGTTTTTCTTTTTTTTTATTTCTTTGCCGGTTACACCAATGGAAAACTATATATGGCCTCTTTCAGAAATTGTCCCCATAGATATGAATCTCACAAATGCTAAAAGTCCAAGATTCTGTGATGAGTATTGATCCATTACTCAGAACATTTTAGAATCTGCAGAACAGGAATTCACTGCATCCTGACTGTCAGCCATGGACTCATCAATCAGCTGATATGTAGTACAAATCTGACTAGGAGAACCCTTATCTTTATTTTAATCTAAAGCCTGATTATTCTAGCTTGACTGCACCTTTGTTTCCAAAGGTTCATAAAACATGATCGCTACTACCAAGAACTCTGCTTTTTTTTCCAGGGAGCAGAAGCTGTTGGACAGGTGTGACAAGAACTTTTATACTTCTAGTACTTTGGCACTCAGGAGCTTGCAATTATTCATCTTGCATGTTTTCTTATTATAGCAGGTTTCTGTCAAACCCAGGGCACTGGAGGGAACAAACTTGATGGATTTTAAGAAAGAGGATATGCTTTTGATGACTTGAGATGCTGGGACTTCAGGCCTTCACTAAAGTGTATTAAAAATGCATTGGTTACTGCCAAGACAGGCATATGTATATCTAAGCACATTTCTGGCAATTAAAAAAGTAATGCTTTTCATATGTATAGTATCACCTATGCACATTTCAAGAAATATGCATTTTGGGTACTGGACTTGGTTCTAAATGATCACTGAAAATGTGATCTTGGAAGCTTACTGGATAAAAGAAAACGGAGATGTTGTTGTCTTTCGGCTTTTCCCAGTTAGGGGTCGCCACAGCAAAACTCCGGTTTGCTAATGATTGGCAGTAGATTTTGACGAATGCCGAGGTACCAGCTCGACGTTCAACCTTCAATGAAGGCACGCCCATTTACGACTGAGATGGCAAATGAAATTAGACATACTGAGCAAGTTCCAGGCTAATGTGAAGTACATATAATAAAGGTTTGCTAAAAGTGCAACTACATGGGTAAATAGAGGCTACTTGCTTCACTTGTTAATTATATCCTAATAGACTATGGGGAAGGGTCATAAAGGTTACCAGAGGGTGTACACAATGTGTACACATTAAAAAACATTTCTACATGAATAGACAGCAAAAACATTCTGGTAGGGCTGTTCTGGATTTTAGAAAAGTTACCTCAACGTGTGCACTATGTATACATCTTATGTTAAACATTATGCAGCCCACTATATGTTTTTGACTTGCTTCACATTGAATTGCATTGTCATTTTACAAGTGAGAAAATATTTTAATTGGTGAAATCAATGTTTCTTATTTAGAATTCACTTGTATATAAACAGAATACTTGTTTGCAATTAACTCTGAAGAAGTCTCATTCATTTGAGAGATGAAAGTGCTTAGTTTTATGAATAAATGAACCTCGAGATTCATGAACCTTGCGCCAGGCGCACGCATAGCGTAGGCGTTACAATGCCAAATATGGCCGCCGAGCGATTCAGGTACGATCCAATCCCACGTGCACTACCGGCGTGTGCCGGATCTGCGCCACCACCGGCGTAGGTATGCTAAACACCCCATGTGCGGTGTTGCACCATGCAAATGAAGGCATATAGCGATCCACAAAGTGGCGCAGGCATAGCATAAGGCCACGGCAATGTAAACCAAAAAAAAACGGTTTACATTTTCCCAAACATAACATAGGAGTAACGGAAGGCTGTCAGCGTCAGGTATCACACTGTTGCCATATGCCAATGGCGAAAGACACAGAGAATGTCAAAAGAAAACATGCACAACATGTAAATAATAACATAAATGGTATGTCCACAGAAACTCACAGCAGAACCCCAGGACATGTCTGCGGAAGGTGCAAAACAATGAAATAATATGACAATGTTATAAAACAGCAGAGTAATACACATCAGCTTCACAGCCACAATACACTATGGTATGCATGGAAAGCCACAACCACGGTGCAAGGGTTGCCAAGGACTCGCGGTAGTGTTCGGCGTGGTAACTATGAATTAGTAGTCAATGCCATGCAAATGAGGCAGATAATACTGAATCGCAAAACCCCCACCGCGTAAGGCTGTACCAAACGGCGCAGCAGTAATACACCGAGGAGTGGCTCAGAGGAATACACAGCGCAG